>NC_045166.1:5543705-5633705 GCF_900700415.2 Clupea harengus
GTGTGTGTGTGTGTGAGAGAAAGAGAGAGCAAGAGAGAGGGTCGCGGGAAAGATAGAGGGGAAACAGAAAGTGAGAGTGAGGAAGATTTGATAGAAAGAAAATGATGGACAAATGAATGATGGAAAAACAGATGGATAGATGGATAGATGGATGGATGGAAAGATGGACGGATAGACAGACAGACGGATAGAAAAACACAGTAGATTGGTAGACAGATAAGAGCAAGTATGATGAAGAGGAGTTGGGCTTTCTTCCTCACCACTGCGTGCCCTTGTCTCGGCTTTCGGAGTCGGCGAAGTGTGAATCCAGGAACATGTCCTTGTAGATACGGCCCACCATGCAGTAGATATCAGACGCCACCTGCCCCTCACACTCCACCAGGGGAAGCATGATGTCCAGAGCCTTCTGCCGGTCACCCGGGAGGTTCCTCCTGGGGGGGGGGAGGAGGAGAGGAGAGGAGAGCGCATGAGAGGAGAGGAGACGAGACGAGAGCGCATGAGAGGAGAGGAATGGAAAACAGATGAGAAGGGAGGAGAGGAAATGAGTTAAGAAGAGAAAGGATATGAGAGAAGAGATGAGATGAGGGAGGAGGAGGAAGAAGAAAGGAAAAGAAAGGAAAAGTGACAAGAAGAGGAGAGCTGAAGAACAAATCATAAAGTGCCAAGCGAACACACAGTCATCCAGTGAAAACCTCTCTAGCCTCAGGTGGACACCTGCTGTGCTTTAGATCCACCGAACTCATATACATCTGAACTGAACCATATATGTCAACACACATCTAGCCTACTGCATCTACTCATATACGTCTGAACTGAGCCATATATGTCAACATACATCTAGCCTACTGCATCCACACATATACGTCTGAACTGAACCATATATGTCAACATACATCTAGCCTACTGCATCTACTCATATACGTCTGAACTGAACCATATATGTCAACATACATCTAGCCTACTGCATCTACTCATATACGTCTGAACTGAACCATATAAGTCAACATGACCAGGCACGAGGCCACCGTACGTGCGCCATGTCAGCGGCCCCCCGTATCCTCATCTTCCCACGGCCCCTCTTCATCATCAGATTAACCCAATTACTTGATAAACACCTAGCACTCACCGCACTCGCCCCACACTAGCAAGCCTTCGCTAATCCTGCACAATTTAATAGGATTAAAGCTGCAGAACTGTGGCTTTTTGTTTTGTCATTTCAGGTTTTCAGAGGGTAAAAAATGATAATAATCAGAGATTACCAGAAGGATGGTCCCTCTCTGTCCATCTTCTCTCTCTCTTTACTCTCTGCACTCTGCTCAAACACCAGCTCAAACCCGCAACCCCCTTACACACACACACACACACACACACACACACACACACACACACACACACACACACACACACACACACACACATTGAAATGTACCAAATCTTTCTAAAACTATGCCAATGGATCCCCTTTGAAGTCATGGGAGGGTTTTAGAGAGAGTTTTTGAGTCTCTGACGAAAGAGGTCTTAGCTGTTTGACTGTAGCGGTTACTGGACAACACACTTTGATGTCCTTTAAATTAGCTGAAAAGTTAACATGAAAGAGGAAGCAGATAACTAAGCAGGGACGTTACCTCACTCAGACACACATACACCCACACCCCCACCACCCCCCCTACACACACACACACACACACACACACACACAGTGCCTATATCTACACACACTCATGCACCTTCAGAAATACACACGTACACCCACATGACCACACACTGCATGTGTACACAAACAGCTATCAACACCTACACAACACTTACATCTGCATAGGCCTGCGTACACATACACAGTCTGTAAAACAGACTGCACACACACACACATGCACACACACACATGCACACACACACACACACACACACACACACACACACACACACACACACACACACACACACACACACACACACACACACACACACTTTCAGTGACCTGTAAACAAACAGGAATGCACACAAACGTACGGTCTGCCCACAAAGAGAGTGCAGACAGTTGGACAGATAAACAAACAAGTTACCGGTTCAGGGCGAAGGCGTAATGGAATTTCACATGGGGGTGCACCACTGGGTCAAAGGTTGGCAGCTTCTCCAGGGTCTCCACCAGCTTCACGATGGACTCATAATCCTGTGTTACACACACACACCAAACACACACTCGCATACTTCAGAGATGAAACAGGAAATTGCCCCACCCTAAGTAACCCCTCCTTCAGTAACCCCCCCCCCCCCTGAGATGTTACATCACAGCCAAATCCTTCTGTTGTTTATATCAAACACATTCTATTATTTAGCGTCCCTCGCTACCGAGTTACAGGATCAGTGTTTTGGTCACTGTGCGACAGTTCACCTTCCCTGAGCAGGCTAAATTATTCAGCCTCTTTCACTCCCTCCCTCCCTCTCTCTTTCTCTCTCCCTCTCTTTTGCTTTCTTTCTTTCTTTCTCTCCCTCTCATCGCTTGTTGCTTCCGCTGACAAATGCATGACTGAGGGATGAGACAAAGGGGAGGAGGAGGAGGAGGAGGAAGAGGAGACGAACGATTACAGACTTAACAACGTCGCAGACCTCGCAGCTGGGTCAGGTTTTTTTTTCTGGAATGTTCTTCTGGTGGGAAAAGTCATGTTCCAAAAGGGGGCAGGGGTTGAGGGGGTGAGCAATGTGATAAAATCAAAATCAAAAACTTTATATATATCTATATATATAATAAAATCAAAATGTGGAAACCTGAGATTATATCACTTTTTAATCCTCCCTACAGCATTTGTTGTTGCTGCTCAGTTTAGCCTTGCCTCGTTCAGCGGCTCTGCCACACGTCCAGGAAGCTGGGCTGACACCGCTGGGCTGACACCGCCATGAAGCATTCAGAGAGCAGCAAATGATCTGACAGGAGTACCAGCTCAGCCCGAGGGCTCCCAGCAGGCTGTGTGTGTGTGTGTGTGTGTGTGTGTGTGTGTGTGTGTGTGTGTGTGTGTGTGTGTGTGTGTGTGTGTGTGTGTGCGCAGCAGGGCCTGAGAGAGAGATCTGGGCTCTGAGGGACAGGAGAGGAGACTGGAGAGAGCTGTGCCTGGAACCCTCACGTCAGGGCCTGAGAGCAGCACGGCACAGCAGCAGTCTTCTTTCTTTGCCTAGAGATGATGTCACCGCCCAGGCATTTTCAGTCAGTCAGAGATTCATCTACATGATTAGGTCCCACCGTTCATAAAAGGCTCATTTGTTCCAAATTTTGCAGAGAATTGCACTGTAAGTTGCACTGTAAGTTGCACTGTAAATTAGTAATTCTATTCCGCAATTCTATTCAAGTGTATATCCACCACCATGTCACCATGTTAATGTGTTTGCAAAGGCACACATTTATCAGAAGGTGTTGGACAAACACGCGAGGAAGTAACCTACGTACTCCTGAACATACCTGAATGTCCCGGTAGGACAGAAGCAGATTGATGACGATGTCAGATGACAGGCACTCCATGTTGTCCAATCGTTGTTGGATCCGCCCCAGTTCTGCAGCCAGCTCCACCCCCGTGTAGAGCTCCCGCGCTTTGCGAATCTCGTTGAGGATCATCTCTCGGAAGTATTGACTGGGGGAAGTGATTAAATGCACAATTCTTACTGGGACATAGCTCACCATCATTCACCATAAACTCACAAGTCCAACTCCAACTCCAAAACAGGCCACAGACATTCATTCATAGCGGGTTATTATAATGCAGTTCAAATAAAAGTCAAGTAGAACTCTATTGACTTCAACTGGGGTGTAACAGCCTTAACTCACTGCTCCATGTTCTGCAGTAAATAGAGGAATTTTACCAGTTTCATCATCGGGGTTGTCACCCAATGGCTCCTATCTCTTCCTGGGAGTCGCCGGGTCTGGGACCCATTTGCTCACAGAAAACCACAGGGGTGTCAGAAACCCAGCCATGATCAAAGACTCAAGATCTATGCATGAGGCTGAGGAAATGTAATGGACTGTCTCTGGTCTGGGAGGAAGTATGAGGCCTCCCTCACACCTCAGGTAGGCCAGGTCCAGAATACACGTGAGAAGTTTTATACTTCTCACGTTCTCCAAATAACACTAACATTACCACTAGGAATGAGATATATTGAATTATTGACTATGGAATATATTTATTAAACTAAATCTTAATTTCTGATCCCTTCAAAGTCAAACACTTCCTAGCCTCATTGTGCAACCCTGCTGATTGACTAAAGGGCGAAATATAGTTCTACGACTCCGTTACTCCGTGGTCGCGCATTTGCCTCGACGGACTCGTTTTCATTTATGGTTCTCCGACGGTTGTGGGTGTTGCAAAGCAAAAAAAAAAAAGATGCTCCGTAGATGGTCGTATTTGTACATAAAAGTTGTTTGTTTTACTTTTTTTTGCTTAGATTTTTGAAAGTTACAGAGAAATAGACACTGTGCAATGTAAAAACCCCGTTATTGTAACTGAAAAATATGTCTGAGGGGATTTGCGAGATGTCTGAGCCAGCTATCTAATGTTGGCATACTACTACCCACAAGGTAAACAGCGTCGTATTGACGGATTGACGGAGACGGATAGTTACAAAAATTGGGAGGTGCACGTCAGGCCACGGAGAGGTGCTCGGAGAGGGTTTGCCACGACGGAGAGGGCTCTCCGTGTCTCCGTTAACGGACAACCATATATTGCGCTTAAGACATTCCAAGAGATAGCCATTAGCCTCTACCCTGCATTCATTCATTCATTCAATAATGTATTCATCATTCTTTCATTCACAGCAACCTTTGATAAGCACTGTTATCAATCTCACCCCACCTGACCTGGTTGCATAAGACACTGCACAGACGGCCTGATAACACTTCAGGTGCCGGTGTGTGTGTGTGTGTGTGTGTGTGTGTGTGTTTGCTCTCTCAACAAAATCAACGAGAGAAAGCCGTACACCCTTCCTACAAAAAGGGGTGACGTCTGAAACCCTTCTCAAGAGTACTGTGTTCTCTGATGTACCCTGTGTAAAGATATATGTATTGTTTATGTAATCAATTATATATGTATTGTTTATGTAATCACTTTTATATATCCACCCAAATGCTTTGGCAATACTCTACAACGTTATGGTCATGCCAATAAAGCTTCTTTTGAATTTGAATTTGAGTACCGTGGTATGTTCACAGGATTTGAGGGGGATCTTGAAGGGTCCTTTGTATGCCAAGGACAAGCTGCAGATTCTTTTCTCTGAAGTTTTTTGTTATTTTTTTGTTCATTGAGAGTGTTTTTTTTTTTTTTTTTTTTAAGAGTGCGTGCTTCATGAGAAGAGCTCTCTGCCAGGTCTGCTGAGCGTTCATCCAGAGTGCAAATTTCCCTGGCAGCAAGCGTGTGCATGAGAGAGAGAGAGAGAGAGAGTGAGAGAGAGAGAGATGGGGAAAGAAAGAGAGAGAGGGAGAGAGAGAGAGGGGGGGGGGAGAGGGAGGGGAGAGAGGGAAAGAGAGAGGGAGAGAGAGTGTGAGTCGTAACTCATGCTAGTCATGCAAAGATGGAGAGTGCGACTGGCAGGAGGTCAGGAGTGAATTGGGGCAAAAACTCTAAAAGGACTCAAAACACAGAAATATAGAAAACTAAAAAAATTAATATATCAAAGAGTAAAATTAGAAACCATATGTACTGAGTTTCCCCCATTCAGCAGAAGGGCAGGAAGCACATCACAGAGAACTAGCTTCAGATCCTAATGGCCAGCCTCACTGCAGAACGAGCCTGGGATGGACTGGAAACAAGCCCCGAAAAATCCATAGCATTCCTGCATTCCCGCCTGGAACTCCATAAAGTAAGCTTGATGCAAGGAAATACTGGACATTGCGTGCCTTCATGGCAAGTGACAATAATGTAAACAATTCTCTGCCTCTTTCTTGTGCTCTCTACTTCTTGCTGTTCCTCTTTCTCTCTCTCTACTTCTTGCTGTTCCTCTCTCTCTCTCTCTCTCTACTTCTTGCTGTTCCTCTCTCTCTCTCTCTCTCTACTTCTTGCTGTTCCTCTCTCTCTCTCTCTCTCTCTCTTCTTGCTGTTCCTCTCTCTCTCTCTCTCTACTTCTTGCTGTTCCTCTCTCTCTCTCTCTCTCTCTCTCTCTCTCTCTACTTCTTGCCGTTCCTCTCTCTCTCTCTCTCTCTCTACTTCTTGCTGTTCCCCTCTCTCTCTACTTCTTGCCATTCCTCTCTCTCTCTCTCTCTCTCTCTCTCTATCTCTACTTCCTGCTGTTCCTCTCTCTCTCTCTCTCTCTCTCTCTCTCTACTTCTTGCTGTTCCTCTCTCTCTCTCTCTCTACTACTTGCTGTTCCTCTCGCGCTTTCTCTCTCTCTCTACTTCTTGCTGTTCCTCTCACGCTCTCTCTCTCTCTCCGTCCCTGTCATCTTCTGTAACTCTAGCGTTCTCACGTACTCTCTTTAACACTCCCTCTATCTCTCTCTCTCTCCGTCCCTGTCATCTTCTGTAACTCTAGCGTTCTCACGTACTCTCTTTAACACCCCCCCCCCTCCCTCTCTGAAACTGAGCATTTCAGAGAAAGTGAGAGAATGAGAGAATGGATACAGGACTGAATCGGAGAGGTGTGAGCAGAAAGGTAGGGAGAGGTGTGAGTAGAAAGGTAGGGAGAGGTGTGAAGTACAAAGTGAAACAGACATAGGAGGACATAAGGGTACTGAGTAGGTCAGAGACAGAGAAACCAAACAGGAAGAGGGAGTGGGAGACAGAAAGAGAGAGAATGTGTGTGTGTGTGTGTGTGAGACAAGCTCTCCCCTAATAATCATATGAAAACAAGCAGGACCGCTGGTTCTAGTAAGATATGGTCCAAGAAAGCTGTGCAGCTCTGGCTAGATAAGTCAGAAAATCACGAGGCTTTTTCAGCACCGCCAGAACACAGCAGTCCTCCTCTGCTGTGGAGGTGTGGGATTATTTTCTCTTTCGCTGCGGAGAGAGTCACTGATAACGCTGCATGTTTGAGGCTGGCTGGGTCGCACAGCAGCTGCGGGGACAGATGGTGGGATTCTGTCTTCGGTGTGTTTGAGATGATCCATCAGCCAAACATTTTTGCAGCCCACAGTACAATTTAAGAGAAAATGTCCACATGCTTCATGATTAAATGCAAAGACATGCCAGGGCTTTTAAATAAATAAAATAAATAAATAAATAATACATAAATGATTCAACTTAGGAATTCTAAATAAAACTGTTTCCTCTCAAGGGACTTCATTTTTGTTCAGGCATCTCATGGGGCAGCCTCCTTACCAGGAGTTGGCCTGCGGGATCTTGAGCAGGTGGGTGAGGCGGTCCACCAGGGGCAGGCAGATGGGCCCCAACAGCGCCTCGAAGTTGGGCTGCATCAGCTCCGTCAGGCCCTTCAGCAGGCTGCTCTCACAGCAGTACACCTTGTTGTGCGGCGTCACCATGTACGGGATGAACGTGTAGTTGGCCGTGCATGTCTGCGAAAGGGGAGTGGGAGGAGAGGGGAGGAGAGGGGAGGAGAGGAGAGGAGAGGAGGAGGGAAGGGGAGTAGAGGAGAGGAGAGGAGGGGAGGAGGGGAGAGGAGAGGAGAGGAGAGTGTAACATTGAAAAATGGGAAGAGGATGATAAGCTTAATAAAAATTAGAGGATGATGTGTGTGTGTGTGTGTGTGTGTGTGTGTGTGTGTGTGTGTGTGTGTGTGTGTGTGTGTGTGTGTGTGTGTGTGTGTGTATTATACAGGATGGCATGTATGTCGTCATTTGGGAAAACTGTAGAACTGGGCAGAACAGCGAGTTGGAAACTGAACTGTAATGGGTGACCTAGTGCAAGCGGTTCAAGTGGTAGTGAACACGATAGGCAGAGACAGATCATGAAATGTACCTTAGAGGAGCAGGACAAACATGTGACAGAACACCCTGTGTGCGTGTGTGTGTGCGTGTCATATCAGATCAAATCATATTTCCTCAGATGACATTTGGCTTACAGTAATATAGTATTTCTACATCTTCCATTGGCACATGCTGTGTGTGTGTGTGTGTGTGTGTGTGTGTGTGTGTGTGTGTGTGTGTGTGTGTGTGTGTGTGTACAGTATTTCTCCATCTTCCATTGGCACATGCTGAGGCGGTGGAATGACTTACTGCTATATCTCATTCATCATTGAAATGGCACAGATATTGGTGCACATGTGAACTTCCAAACAGCTGGTCACAAAATACTAGAAAAGAGGAACAATTGCCAGGCCGAGCTAACCAGATGACTTATCAACAAACCGGTCTCTGTTTCCACTGTTTGGCCTGTTCAGTGCATTCAGGCAGCTAAACTTAGGGTGTATGTGTCTTCAAAATGAGCACCGGTGCCAGGAGCTGGTCTTTACGGAGCGTTGGGCAGGACATTTGAAAAGGTGAGTCTGCTGCTTGTGACACAACCCAGCGCCACATGACTCGTCTCTGCTGGAACTTGTTTGCACCAGGCGGGGAGAACAGGTTCCGCTTCCAGTGAGCACTGACAACAGGTGTGGGGACTGTGAGTGTGAGTGTGTGTGTGTGTGGGGGGGGGGGGGTTGTGTTACCTCTGGGGTGAGATCACTGGAGAACAGAGAGGCTGCAGGGGCAGAGCAGAGAGGCTTGGCAAGAATGTGCAAAATCATGGTTTGCCGAAGCTCTGTCTGTCTGTCTGTCTGTCTGTCTCTCATTTCCATTGTCTCTCCTTTTCCTGTTCTTTTTCCTTTGTCCGTCTCTTACACCCCCCTCCGCACCCTCTCTCTCTCTCTCTCTCTCTCTCTCTCTCTCTCTCTCTCTCTCTCTCTCTCTCTCTCTCTCTCTCTCTCTCTCTCTCTCTCTCTCTCTCTCTTGCACCTTCTCTGTTCCTGTTGGTTACTGATTCTAACAGTGCATGAGATGAATACCTAACACTGTAACGTGTTAATAGAGGGTTCAGATAGAAAACAATATATATATATATATATACACAAGCGCGCGCGCACACACACACACACACACACACACACACACACACACACACACACACACACGTGTATTTCGTGGGTCTGTTTTCAACCAAACAAAGTGCTTCACAGCCTGAAGGTAGGCAGCGGCAGCAGGAGATGAGCACCTGTACTGATAGGGACATTCAGCCCGGGCCCCAGCTCCACGCCCGAGGACATCCATGTCCTTACACTCTCACCAGTGATAGCACAGCATGCAAATACATGCTAACACTGGCGCCAGCTCCACGCCCACGGACATCCATGTCCTTACACTCTCACCAGTGTTAGCACAGCATGCTAATACATGCTAACACGGGCGCTAGCTCCACGCCCACGGACATCCATGTCCTTACACTCTCACCAGTGTTAGCACAGCATGCTAATACATGCTAACACTGGCGCTAGCTCCACGCCCACGGGCATCCATGTCCTTACACTCTCAACAGTGTTAGCACAGCATGCTAATACATGCTAACAATGGCGCTAGCACCTGAGTGTGACGAGTGCTTAGGTTTTATGAATGGCCTCGAGGTAGTTATTGGCCTGTTGTGGGATCTTGACTGATATCTCTTTAACTGAAGAAACAGGAAAAGAACAAAAACATGAATACATATGGGGTGACTGTGTGTATATTTGTGTGTGTGTGTGTGTGTGTGTGTGTGAGAGACAGAGATAAGCCGCCTCTTTTCACTACAGAGGAGGAAGTGACATCTGACATTGTGGCGTCCCTCGAGTGACAGAGACAGCGTTTGATACAGTACGACTTCCTCCGGAAAGAACCCACACATGGCCCTAAATAACAGACTCCTGGACTAAATATACCTCACCCACCAACCCCCATTACACCCACACCCCTCACCCATCCCTTTCATTGCAGTGTGATTCATGCCCGGGTGAGTCGAGCTCCTGTACATCAGACTGGAATTCATTTTTTAAGGTGCTGCCCTGTGACGACTGAGATGGCATTCAGAGCAGCCTCATTAGTTAGAGGGTAATGAAAGATCCCTCTCTGGGGGGGGGGGGGGAGAGAAAGAGAGAGGGGGGGGGGGGGGCTAACATAAAAGCGTGCAACATTTGTTTTAACACCAGTTGCACACTAAATCGGGCCATCACGAGTTGCACTGGTGGGATCACGCGTGTCACTCAACAAACCGCCAGACGCAACTGCCTCTCACACAACAGCCGCTCAGCGTGTCACCTGCGCTCCTAAAAGCGGTCGAACTGCACGTGGTGGTGGTGGTGCGGCAGAGGTGTGTCTGTGAGATGTCGTGCACGAGTCGTTTCTGCACGGAGTGCACACTGCCTGTGCTCGGAGTGACAGCTACAGTTCACTCTCCCCGAGGCTTGATCTCTCAAGTACAGAAGAAAGAAATACTCTGCCAGGATGCCTGAGAGTTTTGCTAGGTAAGTAGTGTGCAGAGTTGAGAGGCCCTTTGCTCGCACACAGAGAGAGAGAGAGAGACATACTATGCCACACAACGAAATTCTACACGTGCACATTGTGCACACACACACATACACACACTCTTTCTCAAGCTGCCTCCACTTGCTTGTGGGTGACGGGCTGCTTCCTGCAGCACAAAGCCACCTTATTCCCCTTCACAAAGCCACTTAGCCCTGTTAAGCCCTGGCTGCACCACCCCTTCCCCATCTGCCCACGTGTGTGTGTGTGTATCTGTGTGTGTGTGTGTATGTGTGTGTGTATCTGTGTGTGTGTGTATCTGTGTGTGTGTGTATCTGTGTGTCTGTGTCTGTGTGTGTGTGTGTGAGTATCTGTGTGTGTGTATGAGGGAGATAAAGAGAGAGAGAAAGAAAAGTGAATGTAGTCCAAGCAGACCAAGGAAAAGTGATAATAATCAAATACCTTCCTGTATTGGTTTTCATTTGAGCCTGTCATTAGTGTTCATGTAGTGTTCGCTTTGAGAGTGAGCTTTCGTAGTTAGATTAAGGCGAGATACCCCCAACAAACACTCTACTGCGGGACATAACACCCTTCTTAGCACACTGCGTGGTGTTTGTTGCACACTTCTGTGTAGTGTGTGTGTGTGTGTGTGTGTGTGTGTGTGTGTGTGTGTGTGTGTGTTTGGTGTGAACATGCAGGTGCTGTGTGTGGGTATGTGTGCCTTTGCACACACACATCCCACGGTCTTGGTGATCGTGTTTGTCTATGCACTATAGGTGTGCGTGTGCATACGTGCATGTGTTTCCCTATATGCGATGGTATGTGGATGCGTGGAATGTTTATATTTCACTTCCCTGTTTGCAACTGTGTGACAACAGAGCTGTTTTTGGTATTCAGTTATTTGTTAACAGTAGCCATCAGTACATCCAGAGTCACTGAGAAGCAATGAGTGGTGATAAGAGAGAGAAAGAGAGAAAGAGAGAGAGAGAGAGAGAGAGAGAGAGAGAGAGAGAGAGAGATGTAAAGACATAAGCAAGAGAATGTGGGGTACTCACAGTGTTCTTTTGGCATATGATCTCCTGAAAGACAGAGAAAAAAACATGGTGAGCGTCATGAAAAATGCATGACCAGCCTGACTGCTAGCATGGCTATCAGATGCTACACATCTCCATGCTCTGTGAAGTCAGGACAGACCTACATGTTGCTATTAGTATAAAATTTTCACGGCAAGTCAAGCCACATTTGTAAAGCCAAACAAATGCACTCAAAAGCTTGGGAGCTTGGGATTCTGTGTATGGCTTGAGATGTTACTTAAAGCATTTGTGGGATTCAGAAGCATGTGTGATCAGTTATGGCTAAACTACGCACGACGCTATGTCGTCAGAACATGTGCATTGCATGCTGTGCATTTCTAGTACTTAAGGATCAAATAAAAAATGCTTTGAAAAGAGATTAGTACATCATTACATAACTGCTGGATTTAACTGTCTGCATTGCTGCCTCCATCCACTGCCCACTGCTTCACTCTCACTCATGCAGCCTTCTCTGTGCACGTTTGCATGCGTGTGCAGGTATGCATGCGTGTGCACGTTTGGCTTTATTTCAATACCGTATTATTCTAAATACTGTTTGTGACGGAAACCGTTTAACCCCCGCTCTGCTGTTGTTTCAGAGTCACATATGTCACCGCTATAGGGGATGACCCTGGATGTCAGTCTCTCTTTCTCTCTTTCTCTACCTATCCACGTATATCACTCTCTCACATGCAGGCAAAAGGTTGCAGCCTTGTTTACGCAGCACAGACAGTGGGCCCAGGGGTTGGTAAAAGCAACTGTGTTTCTGGCTAAAAGAGACACAGGCACGGTCATACACAGAACTGATGATGTGTACACGGTAACGCAGCTTGTTCTACAGATCCCCGTCCAGTGTTGTTCGCCTTTGAATTCACAGCAGCTCTTACTGGAGAGGGGCAGCGCCATGATCAATTCATCTGCGCGTTTCTGCTGGTGTCTGGGTACAGTCGTTTATTATAAAACAGCTGGGGTTCCTGTAACGATCTGAAGTGGTGTGGAATCTGTGCGGGCACCATTAAAACACTTGTGGGGTTTTTTTTTTAGAAAAGTGCCCCGAGCAACTGTGGGAGGAGCACATGGGGTTTGGTACATTAGTGCTCTAGGGTTTGAAACAGCCAAACAGGAAACAGGAAACCCTTTTAAAGGCACTGGGATGGATGCTTTTTTAGCTGTTTTAGAATCAGAGGATAATTGACCTGACAGTGCACAAATAGAACACCAAAGCAATAACACATCATTTAAAATGGTTCACCTCAGGGCCTCAAAACAGCAGCAGAACAGACAGATTTATCCTGAACCTCTCCATTGTGATGCTGATTCCATGCTACGTTTCATTTTACCACTTCAGTGATTCGAAAACATGACGCTGAAATAACTAGTATTATGTTCTGCTGAGCAACTGGAGGGATATTATACACCTATTTATCAACAGTCTTACACATAACTTACTATTAAACAATCTATGCCAATAATGCCAGACCAACACCAATGCCCAAAACCCACGCAATCAGGGATCATGTTATTGGTTTGTAACTGTACCTGCAGCGACTGCAGCGAATCACAGTTTGTGTCGCGGTAGAGGATGATGTTGTTGGCCATGCTGAAGCTCTCCCTCACGCCCAAGTGGTAGAAGAGGGAGGGTTGGCGGAAGGCATCAGTCATCTCCACCACAGCAAAATCTGTGCGTTATAAGAACCAATAATGCATTATAATGTCTGTTACAACTAAAACAACTAAAACAACACATGTAAAGGTGCTTTCTGCATTATGTTTGTCTGTTACAACTAAAACAACACATTTAAAAGGTGCTTTCTAGTGAAAGGTTGTTGATGTTTAAGGTCAAGCAAATTAACTGATCAAATTACAACTCGAGCTTCCGAGCTTCTGAGGCAACGTGCCGATTGGCTGGAATAGTAGGAACAGTGGAATATAGCTCGGTCTAAGCACAGACACTGGACGGACAGCAAGAGGAATGTGAGGAGAATTTCACTGAATGCAATGAAAGAATGCAATGATGTTATCGTTATTATAATCAAGGACTACGCCTTTAACCATGAACCACTCATCTTCAATGTTTATCTGTGCCTGAGAGCATAGGGGCACTAACAGAAACCTGACAAAGAATCAAAGTAGCTAAGTGCTAAATAGCCATTTCTGGTGCATGATTCAAGTGTATTGCAACAGGTTGTAGGAGTGTTTGTGTTTGTGACTGTGTGCGTTTAGGAAATTTAGCACAATGCCTAATTAGTTAGCTTGAGACTTAATCTGCTTTGCGCCTTGAGACAGACAATCTTATTGTTTTGGCGCTATATAAATAAAATAGAGTTGAACTGAATTGCTTTCATTGCTAATGTGTTGTTATTAAGAAAGCAAACAGAATTCCTCATCCAAAAGATACCACACAAAGGGAAATAGTAATGCATGAATCATTTTCATAAATACCATACGTAGATATTTAACATTTGATCTACAGTCTTGCCATAATGGAGCTAGAAACAGCTTAGATATATACCTGCTGAAACAGTTCCAAAATAAGACAAATAAACCGTTTATAGATTTCATTGTTCAACATGACACAAGCAAACACAGAAAAACACAACATGTGGGACACCATTGGGAGAGAGGACAGCAGGGTCTGCTCCGGTCATGAAACCCAGGGCTAATGTTGTGTTTACTTTTGACCCCTAACAAACTCAATATGCAAAGTCTCTCTTTCTGCCAGCCAAACCAGTAAGCCCCAGCTTCTCTCCCTCTCCTTTTTGTCTCACTCAGGCACACACACACCCGCACACACACGCACCCCCCCCCCCCACGCCAACCCAATCAAATTAAATTTCAACGAAATTATTTCAGCTTCTGATTACCCTTTGGGGTTATGGGGCCAGTCCCCACTGCACTGTGCAACATCCCCCTCTGCCAAAACACCTAAATGCCATCAGGAAGTGGTTTGCAAAATAGGGCTGCTGCTGATATCTCTCTCTCTGTGTCTGTCTGTCTCTCTGCAGTATAATTTATCACCAGCAGTTTCAAAGGGATCTAGAACAGACTGAAGCTGAGGAGATGAGGGAGAGTGAGAGATGCAGAGAGGCCCAAACAAGACAGGTCCTCATCATAATGCATCTAAAATAAATAAATAAAGGAACCACTATGTCTTGTAAGCAGAGGCTGATAGTGGGTTGTCATGTACCTCACTGGGGCTTTGATAAGGATAAGACTTTTAGATAGATGGATTAGGGAGATGATTCATAACAACATGCATTTGTGCTTTCTCAGATGTTTCCCAGGCCTGGTTTTGGGGAGCCACAGAGGTACGAGGTTCTGGGTTCTCCCTGCACTGCTGAACACATCATCATCATCATCATCACGAGGCCCTGGATGGACAGGTGGACTGGCCTGGTGTTGAGCAGTGAAAGACTTAAAAGAACAGAGGGTGTGTGTTTTTCAGGGGGCCTGTCAAGTTGAAGCATCTGCATCCTGCAGGCAACTGTATCCCTCGTCTAGGAATGGGCCGGGTGTGGTCTTGTGCTAGCTAGTGCAAAAGTTTATTTATTAAGGCGGTGGGGGGTGAAAAATGCTGAGAGAGCGGCTTTAGCACAGTTACACACAAATCAGAGGGGGGATGTCCTCCCTTTTACTCAGACGTGCTGACAGCATGGCCTAGTAATCCACTTGTGTTGCTCACAGTAAGAGCAACCCAGACACTCCACAGCTGTGTGCGCCGGAGGGAGGGTTTACTCCTGACGGTTCTGAGAGCATCCTCAATTAACAACGAACTCACTGTCCCGCCGTGGGAAACAATGCTCTCTGCCCGTCAAAGGAAATGAGAAGAACACGAGAAACAACTGAGAAAAGAACGAGAGCACGAATGAATGCCTGGAGCGTGATTGTTGTTGATAGCAAAGTCTCTCTCTCTCTCTCTCTCTCTCTCATCGAGTGCAGCTTTGGCGCTTTCTCACTTGTCAGTGCTCAAAGTGCACTGAGCAGAGCCGTTCTAATGAGAAGGCGAGGGCGAGGCAGAGCGAGCGAGTCGTGCCTTCACATCTGCTGTGTGAGGGAGAGAGAAAAACTATGTGAGAGTGCAAAGAGAGGGATAAAGTGTGTGTGTGTGTGTGAATGAGCGAGCGAGAGAGAAAGAAAGACTGAATGAGAATTAAAGATAGAGTGAAAGAGAGAGAGTGCTTTGAACTTCAGCCGCATTCCTGTGCTGTACAAGCGAAGGCAGACTGCCGAGATTGAGAGGAAGGGTATGAAGACATGAGCCTGTCAGCAAGAGAGAGTGATGATGTGCCACTCCCAATTCCGATGGCCAATGCTAGGCTAGCTATGCTAGGCTAGCTACATCAGCCCAGGATGTACAAAATTGACCGCCGGAATCGTAAAAAATGTTCTCATGGATCCCCACTTCCGACGACATTTATACAAAAAGCCAGTTAAGTACCACATAACAGATGGCAACAGGCACTAAAAAGAGTGTGTCGTCTATGTGAATTGGTGGATGTTCCCGGCTTGAAAGCTGCCCACAATGCGTATTACAAGGACTGTATTACCATCCATTCAGGACCTTTACAGCCAGCTCTGCAGGAGGAAGGCCAAGCGGATCATTTCTGACCCTAGTCATCCCTGCCACAGTCTTTTCTCCCTCCTGCCTTCTGGAAGGCGATACAAGAGCATAAGGTCCCGTACCAGCAGATGCAGGGATAGTTTTTACCCACATGCCATCAGGATGCTGAACTGTCCTTGAAATATCTTTTTGCACTACAATTGTTTTTCTCTTTTTTCTACCCTTTTTCTCCCTTCTCCAGTATTTCATTTATTTATTCTCCAAGTCTAACAGACATTGAGCACAAAGAATTTCATTACTGATAAATGCTGTTTATGAGTATATGATAATAATTAACTTGAACTTGAACTTGAACTTGAACTTGAACAATGACAGTCACAAAGTCATTCAAGAACACGCATAGTTGGCTTGCAGCGGCGCAAGTTTATATCTATGGAATTGAATTGAATTTCTACTCCAAAAACGCCGTCCCTGGAATCAACGCCATCGCACAGGGAACTGCTGAAGTGTTCCTACTTCTATTTACAGCCCACAGTTTAGAGCCCACTCCGATGAGGCTAAATCCAACCTGCGCTCCCAGACCAAATCCTATTTGAGAATATTGAAAAAAGTCCCATGTGAAACAGGGGCATTTCTGATTGCTTTTATAATCCATCTTACTTTACACACACACACGCACACGCGCGCGCACACACACACACACACACACACACACACACACACACACACACACACACACACACACACACACACACACACACACACACACACACACACACACACACACACACACACACACACACACACACACACACACACACACACACACACACACACACACACACCTTACCCCCAAGAGCTTACTGGTGGCCTGACTAACTACACACAAAACCTTTATTCACAACATCTTTATCAATGGACTCCCCCTGGACTGCACCTACCCCAAATTCCTGCATGCTCTGCAGCCAATGTTATAGTACAACTATAGAGATAGATAGAGAGAAAGAGAGAGAGGGGGGGGGGGAGAGAGAGAGAGAGAGAGATAGAGAGAAACAACTGAGCAGAAGAATGAACGTTCAAAGAATAGTATGGCCATGTTCGGGGAGCCCTAGTGCGTCTAAAAGTAAGGAACTGAAGAAAGGCTTTCCTCGGCTCACAGCGGCCCTGTCCTCAGGCCACCTTCTTTCCATGGAAAGTAGAATACAAAAGTCCGGCATCATTGAAAAACAAAACAAAGATGGCAGGGGCCAAGAGGAGTGCATCTTTTGTAGGCTAAATGAGCGAGAGGTTATGGCATTCTCATCAATCGATGTCAATGTTCATTTGTGGAAACCATTGTAGCCAGTTGGCCCGGTTTGTTATTCCTGTGAGAAGGGTTTAACCGTGGTTTACCGGCACAAACTCCATTCACTTCAGTTTGGCTCTTCTTGGCCACTGTACACTTGCACTTGTAAAAAAGGGCCAGTGATCAACCAGTAATCTCTGAACAATGTTCAGTTTTTAACACAGACATGGTCATAGTGCCGTTGTAATGTAAACGCTCGTGAGCACACATGGTCATAGTGCAGTTGTAATGTAAACGCTCGTGAGCACACATGGTCATAGTGCAGTTGTAATGTAAACGCTCGTGAGAACACATGACAGACCGCTTGTGATGATGCAAGTTGTTTGGGTCTCTCCATACACTGTGGAAAAAACCCGAAATAGTGCAAGTAAAAAAAGAAAAGAAAAAAGAAAAAAAAACCACAGTGTTCGCTTTTATCTTGCGCCTAGACAGACAGATGATCTGATTTCCTTTTCAAACCCTCAGACCACACGCAGTACTGTACTGGCTGCCATACAGCAGGCCTGGTTAGACTTGGGTTAGGTTTTTTGTACAGACCACAGTAGGTCAAGGTGCTGTGTGGCTGCCATGTCTGTAGGCTCCTGACCAACGCTAGGTGCTAACACCCTCATGGTGAACCATCCTTTTCATTTAGAGCCAACGGCTCTGCTCTACATGCCGCCTATCATACACTATGAGATAAGCCCTTAATGAGCCTTTTGAAAATAGGCCAATAAGCAGAAGTTAGACACACACACACATAGTTAATCGCTGCACAGCAGCATACACCACACAGACACAGACACAGACACACACACACACACACACACACACACACACATTTATATCACAATAATCCTGAGAAGACACAGATAGGATGTGCATCCTCACAGCGCTGTGGAGCGAGTGGCATCTGGGACTGGACTTCTTTTCCTGCCCAATGGAAGCATTCCATTAACAGAGGCTATTTCCAAGACTCTGTTTTCCACGAATGCAAGAGACAGGGTTTTTTTTATTCATTTTTTTATATGTTTTTCTTTTCTAACACAGAGAAATGCCTGTACAACTTTATCTGTTTCGTGCAGTCAAACTCCTCAACTCAATAGAATTTTCTGGAATAATTGTTTTACTTGCATAATGAGCAGCGAGGGCCATTGTATGCAAAAGCAAAAAAAAGTTAGTTCTGGTATGTCTCCAATTCTGGGAAGCAATTAAACAGTTCTCACGTACCAGGTTCACCATCTCAGAACAGCCCGTTGTTTGTACCAGCCCGTCGAGAGGGAGATTTAGGTTCACTGAGGTTCTCGTTAAACAATTCTGGGAGTTACTGTATAGGAGGAAGCTCTCATCATCACTCTCTAAAAATAAGCGTCTAGACAAAAGTCTCAAACTATACAGAACAATGGCAACTTGAACGCACCGTCTAAATAAAACCCATTGTACTGTAAATGCACTTCTTCTCGTGGGAGGACAACAGGGACTCTGAGAAACTAGCTTGTGAGAGTGCTGTTTATTCCTAATTGCAAAGCCCAGGTAGTTTAGAAGCAACAAAGAAACTTGCTGTTTGCAGAATATACATATGGCCGTTTGTAAACATTCAGCAAAACATTTTAAAAACATTCCTGTAACATCTATTTCCTGTATATGAAATTTTGTTGCCTATAACATGATATTTTGGCTACATGTCTAGATTTACTTCCACATTTAGCTCAAATATGTTAACTAGATTTCTGTATTTGGCTCTTTAAGGTTCAGTATTTGGCCAGAGGCCACAGAAATCCCTGTACACGATCCCCCACTCTCCGCAGGCATCCATTAAGAGCAGGATAAACTGTCTAGAGGAGGATGCTGTTCCATCAGCCAAATCACTCTACCATTGGCTGCCATCGGTCTTGCCCGCTCACTGCCAGCTCTCAGGATTTCCCTCGCCTTGAGAACACAGTGCTTAAGACCTCGGAGACACCCTGCTACCGTGATCCAATTCCCACTGACCTAATGCTCCATAAGCCACACAGGTCTGCTAGGGAGAACAAGATGACAGGTAAACAACTAAGCAAGCAGAGGGAGCGGCAGAGGAGGACTGCGCCACTGGAGGCTACAGCCCTTAACAGACCAGAGAGCATGCTGGGACTTGTGCTGGAATTCTTATCCTGAAGAGTTATACCCCCCTTTCCCCAACCACCCACCCCGTACCAAGGAAAAATAAAGAAAAACAAAAAACAACAACAGCCTTGTTGTGGAGAGAGGCCTATACACTGAGTGCAGAGCTGAGGTTACATAATGGCTTGGGCCCAATGACAGAAGTGGAGGAGTAACAGTGTCAGGCCTGTGTCAGTGTCAGTGAGGCTGGCCAGTCTGAATGAGAAGGAAGAGGGTGGAGGGTTGCCTGAACCCAACAGCAGATATGAATGTGGGCACCTCCTCTGCTCATGAATGGGCATTATTGATTTTTCTTTAAAGTTCTTTTGAGGCAACTCTTTTGGAACTACATGCTTGTCCTGAACATGGCCAGGTCTGCATGGGCCCAGGGGTGTAATGTAGTGTGTCTTACCCAAAGGATGTCATGCAATATGTGAACAGGTTCTTCCTTCCTTGCATCGCATCAGGAACTAGTGATAACGGAACATTTTCACCAAAGTCAAAACATAATACAGTTTCCACTGGTTCATTGGTCTGTGTAAACTGGCTGACATTCACTGGCAGTCCTTTTAACAATAGACAAGGGGTGGCCCAACTCTTCCTGTTCACCCAAATTCAATTGAAACTACAATAATAATTAACCAGTGATAAAACGGCTGCATTCTTTCCCTATGACACATATTCTTTCAGTCAAGCTGCCTCCTCTGCCTGTAGTCCACTGAAGCAAGAGGTTGGTCAAACTAAAAAACTAAACTTTTCCAATGCCCTCTGGCCAGTGTCTACTAAGGCCATGTGACCAATACTTGCCCAGCCTGTGAAACTGGGTGTCGACTACAGTGCAATTGTTCTGTCTTTTTTGTTCTTTCATTTCTTTCTTTCTAAATACAAACCGTGTAAGACATACTGGTTGGCCTCACAAATCTCAGTGCTTCACAATGATATCTGAGCCTTGGGAGTGCTCACCTGTTCTTCTACATTCACACTGCTTCTCTCAGCAGACACATTTACCTAACGTGACAAATGTAGTACCAGTTAAGTGTTTTTATCCCCATGCATACTTTCAATCCTTGCGACGAATCAAGCACACGACCTGAGAGGCCTTGCTTTGAAATATGAGCTCAGGACACATATTCTTCCTTTCTCTGCTGAAGCAGCATTTCTACTGAAGCTCTCTCTCTCCCTTACAAGTTTGCACCAATAACACTCCACAAACACATACCTGCACGCACACACACAGTCCACACACACGCACACTCCACACACGCAGTCACACACGCACGCAGGCACACACTATTTTCATAGACATCACACGCTGAGGGGTATTATCTTCCCCACACAGTGAAATGCGAGACCAGACATTTCCAGAAATTCTTGTGCCATGTGATCAAGTGGGCTGACTTGGAGAGAATGTACCTGGCCTTGCACATTTGGTGATTTCCTTCGTCTTTCTAAGGATTACCAACAGCGTTGTTGTGGGGGTGGAAGCAGTTCTTAGAAATGTCCTCAGAGGTACTCTCAGAAGACTGGGAGGGGATTTAACACACAATTTAGCCAAATAAGGGAGAAGGAGCTTCAGGCATCTTACTCAATGTCCGTCCATCTTGATAAGACTTACAACCCCACCCTACCCTACCCCACCCCACCCCCAAAACACAAAAAATACACTTCAGTGAAAGCATCTTTCTCTCAAGTGTGTGTGTGTGCATGTGTGTGTGTGTGTGTGTGTTCGTGTGTGTGTGTGTGTGTGTGTGTGTGTGTGTGAGTGCATGTGTGTAGCAAAAGAAAGAAGAGGGGGAAGTAGATAGTGACGGAGAGAGAGACAGTCAGAGGGAGACTGGGGCATATCTCTAACTGTGTGAGAAACGTGTGTGTGGGTGTGTGAGAGGCTGTGTTCTGAAGTCTCCTGAAGTGACCTACAGCGTTGTTTGATATCATCGTAGAGCAACTCAGTGCGGAGTCTGTGGAAAAGTTCCAAGCTGACAGGTTTATACAACTGTTTATACAACCTATTGTCAACCTATTGACAAGCAACAGCCCTCTCCTGGCCAGTATACTGACTGAGGCTGCATTATTCTGGGTAAAGCCTGGGCAACTGGAAGCTATTATAGTTAACAGTGTGGAGAACAGACACCAAAACACACCTGCAAACTAGAGGGTGCAAGAACCAGAGCAACTGGTGAAACATGAGCTATTAGTTGATTTGATGAGCTTCACTTCAAAAGGTTCCATACAGGTTTAAAGACGCCTGCAGGAAGGGGGAGTGGGTGGTGTCCTGCAGGCGTCTTTAAACCTGTATGAAGGGGGAGTGGGGGGTGTCCTGCAATACCCCAAAACCTCACCATAAACTCAGCACCCTCAGAGGTAAACAAACAACAAACAAAGCAGACAGCAACCAACGCTATGGGTCAAAACCTCTCATAGACACCTTCCCCCTGGGCGACTGCGTAATCCCTGATGGTGGAAAAAAGCCTCTTTTGTCACTGTGTTTAATTACGAACCAGACAGACAGCTTGGCTCTCTTTCCACAGGGATTACATGTGAAATGAGAGACATCTGAGGAGAGACCGGGGAGGTGTGGCACCATCGCGTGTTCCCCAGAACAACTGAGTGGAAAGTCCAAGCTCAACCAAACTCCCCCCAAGAAAAAAAAAGGAAGAGTGGAGCAAACCATGACGCTCTCCGTGATGCTTTACCCCAAGCCCATAATGGCAGGAAAAAGTGATATCCCATGGGCTCATGGAATAGATTAGACAACCTGCTGGGAGAAGTTCCACTATTTTAGAGATTCCAGTATGGCGTACATGTCCGTGTGTGTGTCGTGGAGCTATGAAGAGTAGGTTAGTAACACAGTGTAGGTAAGCAATACAGTGCAGCCTCGCGAATATGCAGCAGACAGAGTTGCTTGTCATTTCCAGGAGTGTATTGTATTGTATCAAGCAAGCTAATCCTCCTGAAGGAGCTCTGATGTACCTAAAATCTAACAACTTCATCAGGAGATTGGTTTGCCTTTGGATGTTTCTTGTATCATGATTTGAATAAAACAGCAAGTGCAACCAATGATTACCAGAAGAGCATACAGGTATCCTGTAAAGGCGATGAGAGATGATACACCTGCTCTACTTCTTACCTGCATTATAAAACTGATCAAGCACTGAGGTCTCTCCAAAGTCAAGTTGCCCAAAATGCACAATTTCCAGTTTGCAACCAACAATGTCGCACGCTGCTTTCAGGCACTGGAGGGCCATGCTCTCGGCCGTGTAGGGCTGATTCAGTTCTGTATTGATCACATAGGCAACTGTGAGGGGTCTGCTTTTGCTTTTCCCCGTTGACATCAGTCCGCCGCCGTCCCCCGTGCAAGTCAGGACGGTAGGGCTCACGCTCACCGGAGCGTTGGGGTCCTGCCAGAAAGTCCCGGCAGCGGGAAGGACGGTGCCACCGCTGGAGCCACTTTCATCGTAGGGTTTCAAGAGGCCCCCGCTGATGTCATTAGTTTCCACGGAGGCACTCCGAGAGGGCACCGAGAGAGAGACACCCTCTAAATCTGGATTCATCTTGTTCACGTTTGATGAACGAGCAAATCCTGTTGACGCTGAACACCAGTGTAGGCTACAGACGGCAATAGCTTTAACACACTACGGTGTTGATGAGGCTTCTGCGATACGCATTCTAACCCAGTGACATTTTGTGATGCCTGTGCGTCGGATAACAATCGTTCAGCATGATTTTTAAGGTTTCACAGACATACCTGCGCACGTCATTTCGAACACATTTCCACGTTCAGCATGAAATGCTTATTTCAGTCCGTGACCGCCATACAATCAACATCGTACAATGACAGCCATGCTGTTAAGTCACGACACACTAGAAGACCCGTGCCCAGAGTTGCCAAAACAAGTCCCTCGAAACAAAACAGTTGACGACACACGATCATGCTTCCGCAGGGGAGGCTGCATAGTTCTCTAAGTTAACTCCAAGGCTGCGTTCAAAATCCATAAAGTCCTCCTGCTTTAAATTGACACTGATGGCATTTTCATAGAAGGCTTCACAACAGCGTTCCCAAAGCTTGTAACCAAACGCCGCTACTGTTTATGTCATGGTGCAAGCACTCAAGTTGTGAAATCACTCATGCCTTCGCCTGCGTACAATCCCACTCCCTCGCCGCCCTATTTCCACTATTATCTTTCCTGCACAGCTTCACGCATTCGGGGAGGAGTCTATCTGACTTACTGGGTGGGAACTTTTCCTTTTTAAAGAGATACAATAGCCTACTCGAAACTCGTTGTTAAACATATGAGACCAGTTGTATTTGGATGAATACATTGTTGCACATTTTTCTAAGGATATTGTCCTCAATACTAAACTACACAGCCAATCCGTGTGGTCTCATGGGTAATTTGAATGACTTTTCCTTTCATTCAAAACGTAACGTAGGCTTGAGAGTCAGCTCTATTTCAAATTATTTATGTGCGACGTAGGATATATATTACAGTGAAACTCTGTTTCATCTTGTTGCAGATAAGAAAAAACACTATACATAGGTGTACAAATAAAGGTATTATTGTGACCTCTAGCGGCAAAGCGCTACCATCGCAATTAGATGTTATGTCAGTAAATAAAGCCAATTGGCCTGTTTTTATGCTAGGCCTAAGGTCAATTATCATTCTTCATTTTTTAATCTTAATGCTAAAGTACTGTTTATTGAAATAAAATGGAGGTAGTTTAAATCTCATGATAGATTAAAATAGAAAACAGATTATTGCATTGTTTTTTTTTCTAAAACCAAACAAAAGGCTACAAAACTCTATAAAAATAATAACAAAATAGAATTCTGGGAAATCTTCACAACAGAGGTAACAGAGATAAGAATCGATCAATCGCCATTCCGGGCCTTTCCATCATGCTGTGACGTCAGCATTTTTTTTTCCCGTTTCTCAATCGCTGGATGGAGCTGTCTTCTTCTGCTAGTGCTGAGCGGCGCCGAGGCGCAGGATCATGTCACCATCATAAAGCTTTTCTGTATTTGGACGTGAATCCTGTTCACCTGTAACTCTGATCCTATCATCTGTATCTGAGGGTGAATTTGATATGGGTAAGGATGAAAGCCGTGGCTGAGAATTAACGGTAGGAGAATAGCCTACAGTGATCTACTGCGTAAATATGTTACTCAAAACATTACATCACCGTCGCCTGGTGTTGTATGTTTTCCTGTTGTGCAGTGTGAATAGAGCTTTTTCTCGGTCCTCACAGTTAGGCCTGTCAGATTTAAAAACCAAAATATCTGGAGTGGAGGATTTGCTGGAAGAATTTCGCAAACAGCTGCAACAGGATCAACCATATTCGAGGGACGATGACGCAGGAGACGTGTGCCTCAGTGATTTCACCGAGATGGAAGAGCACATCATCCGGGCGAGGGACTCCATCGAACAAGGAGCCACCTTTATATCGGCGCCGAGCCGAGTGTACAGCTGGAAAGATTGCCTCCATGCCTGCTGCTTGGACCCGCACTGCACCGTCGCGGTGATGCAGGAAGACCTCAAGCAGTCAGACGACAGCCTTGGTTGCTATTTGTTCAACTGCACGTACAGGAATAAAAACGTGTGTAACTTCTCAATGCAGCAGGGTTTCAGCACCTATAGTCGGGTTCATAATATGACAGTGCATCGGGCTGCGGCTGCACCCGGCAATAGTGTCATGAGCAAGCAAATGAGTTCACGAAGTAGGCCTCTGGACGACCAGGCAGAAGATGAAACATCTGAACAAGGTAATTATGCTATGTTTGATAGCAGCAACAGGTCTAACACTGGCCTGTCAGTAGTAAATCCTCTATTTTGCAGTCGAATTGGATACATGGCATATTTACAACTGTTAAGGATAGTGTTGTCCATTACATATATGAGTTGTGTTGTCACAAAATGTCTTTACCATTTGTGGTATACTGTATATTAGTATAGCTTTATAGCTTATGAATGTGAGATCAAATATTGTGTACAAAGACTCACTGTAAAATAAATGTTCAAGCAAGCTTCCACGTACTACCTTCCTTGCAGTAGCCTATCTCCTGCATTTATCAGGGAATTAATCTTTAACTTCAGCTCCCTGTTCTAAAATGAGACAACGGTGGCCTCCAGGCACAAGCTCAAGCCGTGTTCGGACTCAAGCAGCAGAGTTTTTTCCTTTTCAGACATGGACGAACCACCTCGCACTGATGCCGGCCAGGACGTGGTGGTGCAGTTGCCCACCGACTGGGCTGTGCTGGACGGGAGGGACAGTGTGGATGACCATGGGGTTGCCCACTTTGAATGGGCACTAGTCAAGGGAAACCCCTCTGTAACAATGAAGGTAATGGTTTGTACACTGTGTGTATATATATATATATATATATATATATACGTATATGTGTAATAAACATGGTCATGTGTAGACTTACACATGGACAGATCAGTTAATCAAATAATAGATAGATAGATAGATAGATATACAGATAGATAGATAGATAGATAGATAGATAGATAGATAGATAGATAGACAGATAGATAGATAGATTGGCTTGATACTTGGACAGATAGGTTGGCTACATATTTCCCTCTGGTTGTGCCAACGGATTAAAACTGCATATTATTACTAAGAAATCCTTTCATCTTCACAGACTTTCTGCTCAGAAACAGCACTGATTGTATGGCACACCTCCATCCGATAGCCCTGTCTTCAAACCTGTGTCACAACTCTTAGAACTCCGTGGAACATGCTTAGCTTTTCGGAGCAAAGAGAAAGGAAAAAGTTAGCACAGCATTTATAACGAGGGCCGTAATGAGGGACTAAACACGACCTGAGCAAACATGGACACACGCAGGGTACACACACAGACACACTCACACACACGTTTGATGTGTTTGTCCTCGTCAGTATCGCTGCACATAGTTTGA
Organism: Clupea harengus; assembly: GCF_900700415.2. NCBI lineage: Eukaryota > Metazoa > Chordata > Actinopteri > Clupeiformes > Clupeidae > Clupea > Clupea harengus. Next base: position 5,570,121 of record NC_045166.1, read on the forward strand.
GGTGTAAAATGGAGACGGGGGGGGGGGGGGGGGGAGGCGGGGCTCTGCTGATGTTTGCTGTGCAGATAGAGATAAGAGGGCTGTACTCCTGCACCTGCTGGGAGGACAACAGGCCCATTGTAACCTGTCGTGCACTCAGGAGCTTCACATGGGCCGTCAATATGATAGGGACACGGGGGAACGCTGGACACTGTTTAGCAAAGAGCAAAGCATCACAGGGAATGTATTGCATGTTGAAGGATGAGGATAAATACCGAATTGAATGATCTTTAAGAGAATTTTCTTTGAATGCAAAGCAATAGAGCAAAACCCTCTGATAATTCTAAAACTGACTGTATTTTAAGATGTCTGGTGAAATTCTGTTAGAAAAAACAACAACTAAACCTCTAATTGCCTCTGATGGTATTGATTGCCTCTTGTCAAATTAAATTCCTAAATGACGGTTGCCGTTGACGTCAAGTGTGCATCTCTCTGCAGGTGAATCATCCAGGTCTGCTGAAGATCACTGACCTGCAGGAGGGAGTGTACATGTTCCAGCTGACCGTCACAGACACGGCGGGGCAGAGGTCCTCTGACAACGTCTCCGTCTCCGTCCTGGCCCCAGAGCGTCAAGCAGAAGGTGAGGAATGGTCACCATATCTCACTCCTAGTCAGTTACTACACCATAGCTCACTCCTAGTCAGTTACTTCACCATAGCTCACTCCTAGTCAGTTACTTCACCATAGCTCACTCCTAGTCTGTTACTTCACCATAGCTCACTCCTAGTCAGTTACTACACTGAGCAAAAGGACAGGTTGCTGAGTTGGAAAAATATGTGAAAATATGAGAACATTGTTATTGTTCCCCCTGCAAGGGGATATCGGTCAGACCTGGTGATCAGTGTTAAACATTGACGGAAATCTCAAAGCTGGAATGCTGGTGGCTGGAATGTTAACTACATTAAAAGGAAAAGGCAGAAAAGCCCTTGGGTTATGACGGATGTCAAAGAATATGCCTACCCGTTAAAATAATTTGATTAATCTTACAATCTGGGGGGGGTCATGTGGTCACACAGATCTCCACCCCTGGTGTTGACATATTGATAAAAGGAGAGGCTGTTGGGATATTTTCATAGGCAGAACTGAGTTTGAGATAAGTTATGAGAAAATAGTGTGAAGGTGAATGGCCACATTCAGCAACGTAGACTTTGGGGGACATACTTCTTACCGCTGTAATCCCCTTAATTGTTTCTGAAATATTATTACACTCTAGGCTCCACCAGGTGGAGAGATACAGTCTGATTTGGTGCATCTGTGTAGAAAATGTGTGAATTCTGTACAGAGAACAGATCAGTTCAATTACATTCTTGTTAACTCAGTCTGATTTCTGCATTACCAGCTTGAATTAGAGGAATCTTTATAACATTTGCATAATCCTAGATTGTTTTATCCATGTCTGTATTAAAATGTAATTTTGTAGATATTATAAAAGAGAATTATGAACCGTCAGAGTGAATTTACATGCTTTTGAATTTACCATCAGTCTCTTCAAGTTCACTGAAATGCAGAGGTCTACCAAACCTTATAATACACAGAATGTTGTAAAAAGGTCCATTGTTTTGAATGGGCCACCCCGACTTTCGGAGGTCTAATATTTCTTTATATTGACCGGTACAAAAAATGAATGACCGCTGCCATTGGCAACAGGCTTTGTGCTTCTAATTCACATCTTTCAGATCATTCCTTCATTGAACTGTTTGTCATGGTCGGGATTTATTTTCCAACACTGACCGGCGGACTATAGATTATCCCTTACTTATTGACTTTAGCTTTGATGGATTGGATGTATGTTTATAAGACACAGTGCTACTCCAACCAATGCGCTGCAATTGATTGGTGAAAGGGATCCAGTGTGATTGGGGCCTGATGAAAACCCTTGAGAGCTAACCAGAGGCGGTCTGTGTCCTCAGCATGCACGGGATCCTGCTCCCACTACCAGTTCATATGCGATGACGGCTGCTGCATTGACATCAGCTTCGCCTGTGATGGGAAACAGCAGTGTCCAGACCGCTCGGATGAAGACTTCTGTCATAACTGTGGGTGTCTCCTGTTCTTGACCTGAAACCCCTCACCGACCTGAACCCATACACTGCACCTGAACCCATACACTGCACCTGAACCTTTGTCTTTGGACAGGTTTAACTTTTTTATTTTTAGTCTATAATAGCGAAATTAATCTAGGCCTAGGCATTTTCAAGGCTGCCTAATAAAATAATCTAACCTTGTAAGTGTTTCATATAAGAAATATAGAATCTAGCTAAAATTAAATTACTTTACCCATTAGTGCTAGACATGAAATTACATTTGGTAGGCTACCCAGTCATCTAATAAATTAAAACATTAACTTATCTGAAAGCAGAGAGGAGTTCCATTGACACTGTTATTGACTCTGTTATGATTCACTTTTTTATTTTATTTATTCACTTTGTTTTATCTTTCCAGTTGATGGGGGCAGAAAGACTGTCAGTCACCCTGCTACTCCTCCTGCTCAAGCAGTGGACCAGTCTATGATACCCAGTAGACCCAAAGCAGCCGTGGTGGAGGCTAAACCTCCAATGGACCAGACTCCTACCAGAAGCAAGCCACCTCCTCCCGTGGCACCTGAAAGCCCCAATCAACAGAGTGAACTTGTACCAGGTAACAAAGGGTGGCACCTCAGACAAGTCAAACATTGTGTCTGTTACTAGCTTCGCTCGTACTTGCCATGACAAAATCCCATTCAGCAAGTCTATGTCTTTTTGACAATTCTTCCCATGTTGTAATGTATTGTTATGTAATAGAACTAGGCTTAGTGTCTGTATCTATGGTCTCTGTATTGATTTTGAAGATGAGATGAAAAATAGGTGTCTACAAAAGCATACCATAAAAAGTGGCACATTTCTGAATAGTGTTGCTTTAAAGTACTGCATGAAATGTGCCCACAAGTGTAGCTTTGTGTAGACATCTGTCCCCAAAGGCTTCTGTAAGCCAGTCCCTTAGTTCGGTACGGTTTGTATTTGGTTTGAAGCTAAGAGGTCTTAAAAATCAAGGATTGGATGTCAGTCAAAAATAAGAATGAAAAGATATGTTTGAGAAGTGAGTGAGAAATCTTAGGCTTCTGCAGACTTGATGATTAGGTCTTGCAGTGCACTCATTAGCTTTAACTGATGACAGGCCAGCAAGACAGGCCAGAGTCAAGAACTTGTCAATCAGGACAAACATCCATGGAGTGGATGAAAGTGGACAGTATTTACTCAGACTGTTTCTTATTGGATAAAAGTGGATAGTATTTACTCAGAGTTGCGCCGATTGAAGATCCCAGAGGCAGCTGAAATGAATGAAAGTGAACTGTGCTTTAATAGAAGGTATACTTTTAAGCACACACACAGAGACAGAGACGTCATGTTTCAGCTCACAAAGGCATATGATTAACACACATACCAACTTGATTAAAGTCAGAGTTTCACAGTTCTCTATCAGTGTAGAACAGAGCCTAGTAAGGGCCCATTGGTCAGAGCTACCCAGCGCATGTTCCCATCACTGCAGGTTCTTGGGCACAAAGCATCCCCTGTCTCAAGCCACCCGATCCTTTAATTACTCATGAGTACGCCATGGTCACCTGATAGACCCCAGGCTGAAACCCTGTCCCCATCCAACCCACCCTACAGGCACACAGACACACAGCTTTTCTTTCTCTCTCTCTCTCGCTCTCACACACACACACACACACACACAGACACAGACAGACACACACACACACACTCACACACACACACACATCTCTGTCTTAACTCTCACTCACCTCCTTTTTCAGAGCAATGTACGTCGCCCCCAGTGGTTGGACCTTGCAAGGGCATATTTCCGCGTTGGTATTATGACCCAAATGCAGGGGAGTGCAAACACTTCATCTATGGCGGCTGCAAAGGCAACCACAACAACTTTCTGCAAGAGGCAGATTGTGTCAGTGAATGTATACAAATACCCGGTAAGGGTTTGAAATGCCAGTATTTTTTTAATGCATTACATAACAAGAGTTTTATGGAACTGTGAATACAATTATATATTTTACTCATATATACTTATGTATGATATATAATAAATATATAATACATATACTTTTCAGCTCCGGTTAAAGCAGAGACCACCACAGCCCCTGTTCCTAAGACATATACAGTGATGGGTATGAGTCTTCTGCTACTGTGATCCCTATTTATGGACTCAGCCATGGGAACAACTATCTTTTCCCTGCGGGATTTTATCTTACACTAAAATTCTCCTTTTTTCCCCAGCTGTGTTTCCCAAAGTGACTGTGTCTGAACTGAAACCAGAGAATCTTCCAGTCTCGAAATCTCACAGAGCTTTAGGAGGACACCCTCCCCCAGAGTCAGGTGCTTATTATTATTATTATTGTTATAATTGCTGTTGTTGTTGTTGTTGTTATTATGTGGCCAATAAGCAAATTGCAGGCTGCAACAGCTAAATGCTTTGTGTTCCAATCACTTATTATAGCTCCTACCATACCTTGAAGAAGTTTTGGTAATGTAATGTAATGATTGAAATGTTGATTTTAATTAGGCTGTACAAGTTTATGTTATTAGATGTTGCTAAGCTGGTTGTGTTAAGAAACACGTTTCACAAATGAGCCATAACAATTACTGATGCTAACAGAAAGAACTACTAGATTGCTGTATCCACTATACTTAAGCAGTTGGTTCTGAGATGGTTTCTCAAGATGGGTTCTGGTTTCTGGTATGGTTTCTGCCAGGGAGAATAAGGACAGTGGATTGTCCAAACAGTGGATTGTCCATGTGCCTGGACACATCATCACTTTTGGAACCCTAACTCACAACAGACACCCAGGTGATCCAGCTGGGGTAGATTGATTCCAGACCCCAGCTGGATCATTAGTTTACAGATCACTCCTCTCAATCAGTGGCCATCTGCAGGCCTTCCCAGCAGCCTCTGCTGTAGTCCTGGGGAGTCATTTGCTGCTTCCTCTATGAGTCCCTGGAGAATGCTAACTCTGCAGAGCTAGCGCCTGTTAGATCTCTGCACCCCATGGCTAAGGTCTCACGCTGAGCACTCCAGATCTCTGCACCCCATGGCTAAGGTCTCACGCTGAGCAATCCAGTCCTGCCTCCACCAAGTTCTAGACCAGCTCCTGATGTTTGCTCCTTGCTCGCTAGCCCGGCTCCTTGATCTGTGATACTCTCTCAGGGGGGCTTTGCCTCCAGCACGACCATCTGCTGGAGAATGTCTGACAGTTAGATATTACACCTCTGTGATATTGAAGTTAGAGTCAAGTCAAGGAATTTAACCCTAGCTAGCCTTCCTGATGATGTTACTAAGAGGCTGCTGTTTGCAAGTGGATGCCATGGATGCCCTCCACCTTAGATAAAGTCAGTATGCCCCCAATAAACTAGGGTCATATCAAATGACTAGATATCGGTTGTTGCTACTTACTGTTGTAGTTGGAGCATCTCTCCCACATTCTTACTCACACTTAAGTGCTTTACACATCAACTTGTCTCTGATTTTGCATGTCCTGTTGAAGGATGTTTTTCAACTTGCAGTCCTGGAGTCATGTCATGTGACTAACTCTATGGATTGTACCTTGTCATCTTTGTGTACACAGGGGCCATTTTACCACTGGTCCTGGGCATCGTCATCAGCGCCCTCCTGCTGCTGATGGTGGGCTGTCGGCTGCGTCTGGTGCAACACAAGCTGAAGAAGACTCGCCCCCTCACCACCGAGGAGTCCGATTACCTCATCAACGGCATGTACCTGTAGGGGCACCAGCAGGACAGTAGCCAAACCACGGGAAGAGAGCGGGAGAGATGGAGAGAGAGATGCTGTCTAATTGGTCTGTCCTGTCCAGCCTCCACCTGCGTGCCTGCCTGCCAAATTAAATTTGGATACACACACACCGACCCCTTTCAGTTCTTCACTGTCATCATTCTTTTTTCATTGTTAGGGGTCAAACTCACACAGCTCTGCACATAGATTCATCCTTAAACTGAGCAGTTGAGATTTTATTGTGTTTCCTCTGTAATGGCTTTTGTGAAACTTGGCTTCGTTTCTCTTTTTGATCAAGACATTTTCAAAACTCCTGACTTGCCTCTCCCACAAAACTAATGGTCTAGAATTGTGGATGGTTCACTTTTAACCATTAAAGGACATCTGTGTTCGATTTCTTGCCATACACGGAGACAATTTTGACCAATTTTGGAGGTTAAAGGAAACACACGTGATATTTATCAGAGCACAGCCTTCCATATGCAATTAATGTATCTATTTCATCTACAACATTTTCACAAGGTCAATACCGTGACTTCATTCAAGTCTATCAGAGGTTACCTCAGAACACAATGATCATCGCGACAGCAGGACCCAGGACTCTTGTGTACCTTCGACTGTAGCTTTGTGTGATTTCTATCTCTTGTTCTAATACTGCATTGGCTATTCTACATCAATCATAGCAGTCCAATGTACATGTGATGCCATCTTCACACTGGACATTATATATATTATAATAAATAAATGTGCATTATAAATATCTAAGTACATAAAGAAATTGTATATGTGTGGGTGTGAAATTCTGAGGAATGATGGAAATAAACGTTGCTATAGTCAATGAACAAATGAGTGATTGGTCTTTTAGCACTTCTGATCACCTGGTCACGAACTGACGTTAATTTACCAACCAACAACACAATGCACTGACAAATTACAAAGGTGAAAATCCACATCAACTATCACCATCACCAGTGCAACACCAACTGTGGCTTTGCATTCTGCTCTGTTAAATGCCATAATCCCATGATGATGACAACAAAACAATTTTAAGCTTTACTTTATTTAGTGTGCCATTTTTAAGAAAAAAAAAAAAAAAACACAGTCATGGACAAACCATGTTGACAGAAAGAGAAACGGCAGACATTCATGTGCTTTGCGTCGAGGTTTATTTTGGCAAAGCCATACTTTATTTGTGGAAGTCGCCACAATCAGGGCCAGCACACAACGTTGTCATGGAAAACAGTCGGTGGGCAATACAAGTGACAGAAGAGAGAAAGCAAAGCTCAGCCCTGTTTATTTTGTTGTTGTTGTTGTTGTTGTTGTTGTTTGTAGACGTGTGCATTTTTTCGTTTGTGTAGAAAAGCCAGCTCCACGAGGAGGGACATCAACAATGCCAATTTGTGTTAAGTGCTGCATATCAAACAACTACACCAGGGAGTGGAGTTCAGCCATTGTGGGGCAGTGGAGTATGTGCGGCTCTGCTTACAAACAGTTAGCGTTGGAGGAAGCGTCAAATGTATGTTAGCGTCAAAGAGCAATTCATTTATCTACATTGACCGGCAAATTGCACACACGGCAGCTACTGTGAAGTGTCTTTTTTTTCTTTTTTTCTTTTCTTCCTTTCCACCAAGTTCAGTCATACAGCTGAGCTCAGAGGAGGCCCATTCTCTCTCACTCAGCTCCATAGAAGCCGAAGCACATGAGAGTAAAGAATACAAGAAAGAATGGGTTGCAATACTGAATTCATCACTAGAACAACCTCTGTTCAAAAGAAATACAAATTGACAACTTGGGTGGATATTTAAAAAAAAAAAAACAGAAATAACCCCCTTTCCTGTAAAATATGTTAAATAACCCACAGTCCATTACCTTCAAGAGGGGGTTATCTAACATTATAATACTCGTAGCTCCACAACCGGAGAGAAAATAAAAACGTAATTACAACTGCAATGCTGGGGGGTGTTTCTTCGTTCTTTCATTCATGATTTTTTTATTGAAGCTTTTTAGTTTGAAATCCAATGGCGTCGAACCTGTCGCAACCCCCCGCCCCCCCCAGTTCAGAGTGAAATGTTGGATAAAGCCGGTCTGCTGATTCAGAGTTCATCCCTAAGAGAGATAACAGCACAGAGTTACACAAACCACAACAGAAAGAGAGACAACTCATCCTCTAGGCTCCTATCTGCCTCAGCCTTCAGTCAATCACACATTCATTCATTCATTCATTCATTCATTCATCCTCTCACTCATTCATTCATCCATCCATCCATTCGTTCATTCATCCATTCATCCATCCTCTCACGCACTCATTCATTCCGGCATGCACAACTCAAAGTTCCATGCACAACGAAATTCTGCGAGGCTCAGCATGCCCTAAAACCATTCATTTCTTCATAATTAGTCCTGTTCAAAGAGCTGAATGATAATAGAAGAAATAATTATGGGAAGCTTATCGTGTATACAAAATAAAAACAATCACTCCTCTCAAAATACACTTTTCTGTATTTTGTACATGTTTACATTAATGGGTGCCATGCTCTAAATGTTAGGCATCACCTGAGGTATCGAGTTCTTGTAAAACAACCCAAAATAAAAATCTCTCTGCCACTGCAATCGAGATAGTAAAAACAAGCTTCAAACATAACATTTTATGTCGGTTGTTCTGCTAAAGAGAGAAAAAAACTTCACTCACAAACCAAATAGTATATTAAGCACTGCAATACCCGTTCGTGTGAATCGTTAAATACGTATATTATGTTACAAATAAATACAAACGATTAAAGAAAAATGTGCAGCCAGTTACTATGGTATGGGGGGGAAGCAAAGAATGATGACAGGCAGCAAACGCAGGCCCTTTTTGTGATCGATTATCTGCTCCAGACCCCACCATTTCACCTGTGCCACCCTGGGGGGGGAAGAAGGGGGGGAGGGAGGAGTAGGAAGTCACTTCCACCTGGACCACTGCTTGTCTTTGTCTGTTAAAGGCACGTAAATCACCCCCATTAGGGGCTTCATTTTGGTGCTGCCGTCCTCCATCTTGTCGTACTGCTCCAGCATCTGGTTGCCGCCGGCTGGGCCCACGGGCAGGATGAGCCGGCCACCGGGCTTCAGCTGATCCAGGAGCTGTGGGGTGGGGGAAACACGTTTGTTTAAACACACATGGGCTCCGACACATGGGTACACGCAGGACTGGGTCATGGTAAAATGCCTAATGCCTATACAGAATATGTTAGCATCATGACTTTCATGGCCACTAGAAAGATAAATCAGGATGACTGTGGTTAGACGAGGAGGAGAACTTGATTTATAAACTTGAAACGTGATATAAAAGCTGTATTGCGTTGTGATGAATTAGCTTATGACTGATTCAGGATCAGGATTCTGCTGGAGCTTTTTTTTTTTTTTATCTCAAGAGAAAAACACCAAAAAAGGGTAAGGCATTTACGCCATTTACATGCCACAGATCTGGATACTCAGCAGCAATACAGCAGTGAAGCAAACATCAAGTCCTATGTAACAAACTAATTACCAGTATATAGTAGCACCTTGATACTCTGCTACACTGTAGACTGTAATAGCATAACTACACTGTAACTAGAGCTCTATAATATCAAGTCTTGCCAAAACATAAGCCTCCATTACATACTGCCCATGTTTCATTTTCTACTGTGAGAAAATGGCCGACGGGACTTACTGCTTGTGGCACTGTAGGTGCTGCTGCCCCAACATGGATGGCATCGAAGGGAGCCTCTGCTGTGTGGCCCATTCTGCCATCTCCCACTGGAACACACACACACACACACACACACACACACACACACACACACACACACACACCAGGTGTCAAGGAAGGCACTGAAGCAGACACCGGCACAGCCGGGTGCCAAGTTGCGTGCCAGCCTGTGCCAGGACGGCAGACGGACGGGAGTGAGGAGGGCTCAGGGTGGGGCAAAGTAAGGAAGGAAAGGCTGAACCTGCAAGCAGCTGAGCGCTCAAAAAATTAGCACAGTTTAGAGTTCACATACTGACAGCTCAAGAGGGCATATTGATGCAGGTCGTGATTACAGCTACAATATAATAAAGACTCATTTAAACAAGGGTTGTGTGTGCATACTGTGCACGCTACAGCCACATACTCATTCTACTCGCCTAAAGGATGACAGCCATTTCATGCCGCCACATTCACCATCATACACATCATACAAGATACATCAAACAAGATACATCAAACAAGACCATCAGAACTCACCTATCAGTGTCACTCGGCCAGAAGATATCAAGCTGGGATCATCTTTCTTTACGTTAGTTAAAGACTCGTCCACTAGCTCCTGGATGTGATCAATTCCTATTACCTTCCCTTTCGGACCCACCTGTGTAAAACAGGAGGCGGGGGTCAATCCATTGATCATCTTCATCCTCAATGAAAATGTATTCAACTATAAGTTCAATTCAAATTCAAAGTTTTGTGGATGCTTGAAATAGACACAGGTGACGTCCAAAACACATTTCCGGCTCCTTTACTCTGGCGTAAACAGACCTTTACTCTGGCGTAAACAGACCTTTACTCTGGCGTAAGCAGAACTCTGCATGGGGCTCTTAGAGCAAAACTGTGCTGGGAGCACTGGGACAAACACTCAAGAGAAAGCTCACCATTCGAGCGAAACACACGGAGAGGATCCCACTCCCAGACCCCACGTCTAAGGCCTTCGCCCCCTCATACAACTGATCGTGAAGCAGCTCCAGCGCGTAGGCGTGCTGGGAGAGAGATAAGAGGTAGTGTCTTCATCGTCACCGTCGTCATCATCATCATCATCACTGTCCCCACGGCTTTACAACCACTTACACATCACAGTGGAGTTAAAGCCACTGTTATCAGACTGCACATCACCACCATTGCAACCACTTTCAGTTAAATCTATTATTATTATTACTAATATTACTACTACTACTTCTTCTTCTTTTATTATTAATATTATTAAGATTCCAACGTTTATATTATATATAGTCACACTGGATACAAGCATCTGCTAACCAATTCAACCTAATACTCATAGGCAACTGTGTTTTGTTTGTGGCTCTTCTAAGGAGATCTCTAGATTTCAAATTGGAGATTTTCCAACCATACATGAACCAACTTTAACAAATGAAATCCCAAACGGCGAGCTCATGCCTTACCATATGTGGAGCACTGATGGTTGCTTGAAAGCCTATGGGGACAAACAGAGGAAGAAGGGTTACGTAAGCCAGTCAAGAGAGAGAGAAAATATTCGGTTTCGTACGGACAGCAAAGGCCTGCCGTGTTTGCCAGGACACCCACCTATAGACTGTGGTGAATCCATGTACGGGTTACAGCGAGAGAAGTGAGCCCGGTCAGTGGCCAGCATGACGTCATAGACCTTATCCGATTTGATGATTCCATTTTCTGGAACAGAGGAGGGAGATGAGAGGGTCAGACACAACATCAGCTGTTTCTGCTGAGGGTGCATTCTAGAAACAGAACAGAGTGACTGCAAAGCCAGTTCACTGAACAGCTTCTTACTCAATATACTCAACAACAAAAAGTCTTCTTGTTTGTGCAATGTGTGTGTACACAGAAAGAGAAAGTGAAATAGAGAAAGAGAGAAAGAGAGAGAAAGGTTCACATGTGAGAAAAACCTTCAAACAAAGATATTCACTGTAATCATGAAATCCCAGACAGGTGGTGGCAGCGCCAGGAAGTGCCAATGACAGCTGCTCCTGCTCGAGTTACTTCCCTGACCCTACAAAACCCGCCCTGATCTGCAATCAGCACAGGGACACTGCAGCATCTTTGATCTCAGTTCAACTGTTACGGCCAACCTGTGGAACTGCTATTGAATCATGACCAGCGTGAATCTGAAAGCTCGCTGTCGTGGTCGACATATAAACACGCAAGACACCATAAAGAAGACTTTTAAATCAAGCCTCGAGTCCGACCTGTTTAAATCTGCCTCAGCTGAGTTTAGGTGCGTAGCTGGGGCAGTCGAAATCGGTCAGCTCCTGGCTACATGAGGGGAGGGGGAGCGGGAGCGCAGGAGGAAACAGGAGGGTGGGGATAGGAGGCTTCTAAAAAATTCAATACAATTTAAGGATGTGAAATATTCATTCGCCTCTGCATCACATTTGTACTTGCAGTGCACTGCAAAAGGCAAGGCAGGCAGTGTTGTGACGGTGCATATTTAAACAAGCTGACCTCACTCTTTTTTCTTTCTTTTAAAAATAAATAAATACAGAGGGATAGGTGAACTGGTCTACAGAACATTCTGTTTGATTTTCTATGATGCCAGTATTTCACAGGCAAACCTAGAAAATGTGTATGGAGAAAGCATGCAGAAGAGAGGCTGAATATAAGCTACTCTCCACCTGTGTAAGAATGTCAGGCATTCGGAAAATGCCACAAATAACTCGACTCCCTTTGAAAAGCACCCGGCTGTGATTGGGCATGACAACAGAACTGCTCTGTCATTCAATCACCAGCCAATTAGCCATGAGTCATCCCTGAGATTTCAATACATCAGATCAGTGCCTTGACCGAGTTTCCAGACGAGCAATACAATCTCCAGGCAGTTAGACCTTGTATTACACAGAAACGTAGTTTCACTTTGGCTGCTAGTGATGATACAAAACAACCTGCAGTAGAAGATTCAGAGATGACATATCTCTGGATTTAAATATAGCCAACAGGCTGGACCCTTGCCCCCTAGGTGGGCATGAGTAACACAAGGCTCTGGAGGAGGTAATCACTATGTTGGGATAAGGAAGCCAGATGCAGCCATTAACATTTTGCAAGAGACAAAATTCATTGCGTCATGGAGCTGCTTAGCCCCATGAAAACAAGAAAACTGGCAGAGGTTAAAATAGAGTATCCTATGCCCGCTCAAACCGTACATTGCCAAAGTTGCCAAGACAGTAAACTGCGTTGATAAAACATGAAACATACAGTACATATATTAAAGATATACACTGTATTAAAGGGGGAAACGAAAGAGGTGTGCTTATATTGTTGCATTTATTTATTTATTTTTAATCGGTGCAGTTCAGACTGCCCCGCCCTCTCAAGCGCAACTTAAGGAGACCACTGCAGGCTGACAGATACGTGGATCCTGACAACTTTTCTATAAACAACTCAATTAGGCTAACGAGGCCTACAGTAAAACTAAAAATCATTTCAAACCATCTCCGCAGAATTGCCTATAGGTTCGAGGCAAATTGATACGATTAAAGCTAATAGTAATGGTCATGATTGAACTAGTTGCCTACATATAAGGTTGCATGCTAAAAAAATGGTACTACATAGGCTTTAAAGACATTACGTTGTATGAGGCAAGATGTCTGATTCGAGTGGTATCAAAATACATTAACTAACAAACTAGCCAGACGATCTAAAACAGATATACTAGATAGTATTCTAGATTAATTTATTTGACACCGTTAGCCAACGCCACCTACTTAGCAAACCAATCAGATGCTAACATGCAGTGCCACCATCATTAAAGTGCCTTCCTTACACATTGGTTTTTGGTCAAGGTATATCAGGGACTCATTTCAAGGTCATGGTGGGAAAGTATTTTCCAAACATTTAGTACAAAACTAGATTATGCGTCCTGACACATTAACTTCAGCAAACGTTAGCTTGTAACCGTTAGCTTTCCTAGCAACGAATAACGTGCCTGATGCACGAACAGAAATATAAAAAAAGTGATATGCAATACAACAAACAAACTTGTTACAATGTAGCGTTTGGTCACATTGTTAGCCTAACAATTACGATGCAGGTTTGCTACTTTACATATCACTATCAGGCAAAACATTGACGTTTGTCGAGGGGTGCACTGTCATAACGTTAGTAGCCAATATAGCTACCATTAGCTGCACCATTGCAGTTTGCGGTTTGCTGCCAATGTAACATTATGCTAGCTAATGTTAGCTAGCCAGTTGGCAGCCCAGAGAGCTGCTTTGTATCTGGGGAAAGCAAGAATAGCACGAAACACCAGGGTTGGGATCAATACAACTCCATCACAACTTGCGATGGCTTTCATGCACAGGATATATCTATGTAATCATAAAACTCACTGCGAAGGTTGTTGACGAGCTCTGCTTGGGTAGTTCCTCCTGATTTCCAGGCCATTATTAAACACACTCTGCGGATCAAGTAAAGAGCGGCTGTCAGTGCCGCGCCTGCGCATACAGTTTTACCTACAACAGTAACCACTTCCAGAACAGATGGAGACGAAACGTCACTTGACATATCACCCCTCTTTTCCCGCGTAACCTTCAGCTACTTATTTCAACATTTCATATCAATATGGGCTCGCAGTCACGAATGTCTGCATAAAAGAATAATCAGGCTAAGTTTTGTGCATTCCTATGCGAGATATTGAAGGTATTTGAAGATTGGTGAGATTTAGTTCTGCCGTGGTTCTTCCACCAGGAGGAGAGCATGTGCTCATTAGCTTAATACATGACGTAGTTGCCTTCTTAAGCTTCAACATGGGACATCGCCAGCTCACTACAATATGTTACTCTAAACTCATTATAATGAGTATAGCTGTAACATAAGATGTGCATGAATGAATCAAATAGGTATTGTTTTGGATAATGAAATTGCAGAAACTTTAAGTTATTGTAATGGTCACAGCATTGAAAGCTCAACGAATGTCATAGGCCATATACACTGTGCTCAGACAACAATCTGTCACTGAACATTAGGCCATATACACTGTGCTCAGACAGCAATCTGTCACTGAACACAAAAACTAAAGAATGAATTCTGGACTACAGAAGGCAAAGTGCAGATCCGGCCCCACTCAACAGGGACTGTGTGGAGAAGGTCCACACCTTCAAGTTCCTGAGAGGCACAGCACACCTGCAAGCTGAACGATGCCTTTCAAACATAAAAGTGGTGATTCATGATTTGCTTTTTCAATGGACAGGATAGCCAGACCATTCAGCCTCTCCTGCTCTTCAGGTATGTCTTAATGAGTTTCAATTTGGAAAAGAGTCGCTCGGCTGTTGCCACTCTTAGAAACAATAGCAGGGCAGTGCACACCTCACCGTAGGTGGATTTTATGGAGTGATAATCCATAATCAGCATCTTGGCAAATTGAGAGACTGCGGACTGCTGAGTAATCTCTGCTCTAAAGCAGGCCCTGAATGATAGGAGATGTGCACCAAACGTTACTCCTATGTCCCTGTTGTAGTGGTCAGACAGACGTTTTGCCTGGTCATATAGCTCATCATTGCCTGCGAGCTAATGACCACTACAACAGGGACATTGCAATAACGTTTCCTGCACAACTCCTATCCTCCAAACTGCCGAGCCCTTATTTAACAGGTTGTTATAATTTCAGAGTCAGGTCACCGCCAAGCGCCTGTTTTATTGTGTATGTGTTTTTCAGATGTGGGTAAGGCTGCTGTGTGTGCTGCCGTACAAATAATAGGTTTCATCAGTGTTTTAAGAATGTTTCAGCACTTTGACCGTCTGTTTATGTCACTACACTATCCATGTTTCTGATCGCTTTCTCGTTGACCTGTCTACTTTCCCAGTACAATAGCCGCCGAAGTAACTAATTCGACCGTAAATTCCAACACATTGTTGTTAAAATATATATATATATTTTAGGGTGGCGACACAGGACACACACACACACCGAAGAGGTCACAATGAATTTTTCCTCTTCATTTTTCCATCCTAGACTGTCCTTCCTCCAGAGCAGTGGGCAGCCTTTATGGCACCTGGGGACCAAGTCAAGTGATCTGTCCGTTTTGGTCAGGGACGAACAGGAAAGTGTTCTGTTCTTCTGCATGTTTTTCTGTTGGGGTTCTTAGTGGAGGAAACCCCTTGTGAACACGGGGAGAACATGCAAACTCCACACAGAAAGGCCCACCTGAGCACTGGCCTGGGGAGAACCTGCCCCCAGTACCGCCCCATGTGGGAATCGAACCCAGGACCTCCTTGCTGTGAGGCGGCAGTGCAAGCACCTGAGCCACCGTGCCACACTCATGGTCTGCCAACACCTCAGAGACAGTCAAAAAGGCACAGCACTACACTTCCTGAGTACTCAGGAAAAACAACCTAGAGAGTAATCTGATGGTGGCCTTCTATCGCACCACTATCGAAAGTGTACTGACCTACTGCATCTCGGCGTGGTACTCCGGTTGCACTGCAGCAGACAAGAGAGCCCTCCAAAGGGTCATCAACACAGTCCAAAAAATCACTGGCTGCTCACTGCCCTCCCTGGAATTCATTGCCCACTCCCGCTACCTTGGCAGGGCCAATAACATCTTGAAAGACTCCTCTCACCCAGGCCACCACCTGTTTACTCTCCTGCCCTCAGGTAGAGGTCCTTAGAGCAAGGACCACGCGTCTAAAGAACAGTTTTTTCCCGACGGCCATCAGAACACTAAACACAGACATGAACTAAACATAGAATTTCACTGTGCAATATTAATACACTAATCACTTTATTGACTGCAAGTCACATATGCCATCTCAGTCACCTTACAAATGTGTATAAACAAAACTGTTTTGTAAAGCACCTCAGGGAAGTACTGTTGCTGTATTTATTGTTCCTCAGGGAAGTACTTTAATCTATACCACCGCACTTTGTTGAACTCTTATATATATATTTTTTTTATCTATTCATACTGTTTTTAGCTAGTTGTACTATTGTTGTGTTATATGTTGTTGTTGTGTTATATGTTGTCCCTCGTCGCACCAACAGGAGCAGCACTCCACATTTCGTTGTATGCGAATACAATGACAATAAAGGCTTTTCTATTCTATTCTTTTCTATAGTCAAGTCTCTCGTTAGGCATCAGACTGTCACCACCCGTAATTCTGTATCATGTGCAATTCACGAAAAGGGATGGGAGAAACATGTTTTTTGGAGGTAATTGATTATGGGGAAGATGGAGGAAGAGGAAGTGTACTGATCTCTATGTGGCCAAAAGTCATCACTGAGAGACTTTCCTACAACAACCATTCGCTCGTCTTTTAGCACTGCCGCCTGTGCAAGTACGGCAATCTAGACTATTCTTATTCGTAGTTCCATGTTGGTGGAACAAGCTGCATAGCATTACCAGTGCAGGGGCGTCCCTCTCTACCTTTAAGAAGCTCTTGAAGACCCAACTCTTCAGAGAGCACCTCCCTTCCTAACTTGCACTTCTACTAGTACTTAACTTGCACTTACAGCAGTTCCATTCCTGCACTTCTTTTCTATTTCTTATGTAAAATAGTATTTATTGTTACACTAGGTCTCTATTGCTCGTAGCTTGACTGTTCTCTCCCTTGTACATCGCTTTGGACAAAAGCGTCTGCTAAATGACTAAATGTGAATGTAAATGTAAATGTCAAATCCAACAAGAACACTGGCTTGAGATAAGGAAGGGTATTCAGCTGGTTGCAATTCAGCAACCTCACCACAATATGGAGATAAAATGCCTCAGAATCATTTATAAATGTACCATGATCTAGAAATATGCAACAATTTACAAATGTGTATCTATATCCACAAATACAGACCTCCCTACTTGTGACTTATAAGTCATTTCAATTAACGTACCATGATTTGTACAAATTAATGTCTATTTGGAAATATATATCTTATAATTTGTTATATATATATATATATATATATATATATATATCTCATACCTGCGTGTGCATTTGTCCTGAAATGTCATTTGTAAATCTGCAATTGGGCCTATGAAGTGTTGAATCTGCATTTGTGGATCATCCAACACACATTCATCCCAGCTTCCACTGGCGTAATTTTTGATTTTTTGACTTTTTCGCGATCCACACCTGCGACCAGTAGATGACAGTCTTATTCAAGTGAGCGTCAACAAACTCACCTTGCAGCAGAACTCCTCCTGATTGAAGTGACGTCAACAAATGGATTATTAATCTAAGATTAGTAAAACTATGCAGATAACAGTGCTGCACTTTTTTAGCCGTCTAACTCAGCACATTTGTGTGGATCAAAACCTATTTGTGTGTGGATCGCTGGGTCGGATCGGATGGGTTTTTAAAAAAAAAGAAGTTTATTCTAATGAGAACCTGAGCTTGGTTACCAAGGGTATATATACTCCAGAGCAATAGGTGGCAGTCTGTACAATGTATGTCCTTAGTTGCATTGAAAAGGATGAAGGCGGGTTATGAATTGCAGAAGAAACATGCCTGTTTTCAAACTGAGTATTTAGCTACAACTTTCGCTGAAAACGATACAGTTCTGAAATATGGATTGTATCAACGCTAAGTACGTCTCACAGAAGATCAGCAAGACTCGATGGAGGCCAATCTCATCTGCCTCGTTGCAGCAGCCAGAAATATTTGCCACCGGTTCGTGGGACAACGAGGTGGGCTGTCATTCACGTAAAGCTAAGATTGGCCAAATTATCGTTAGCTAACGTTACCTAGCTAGTTATCTACATACATAACGTAAATTAACACTGGAAAATAAATATCTTTACCCCGACATCCAGGTAATAACAGTAATATTATATTTTGTCTATAATGTCAGGGTCATCAGTATGTGTCGAGAGTGTCCCATCATCTAATGTTAACCTTCCATTTAGGATAATAAAGTGTCGTTGTGGACCATTGGAGACCATGGACTGGCTAGTATGGACGAGGACTTTGAGGGAGATCCCCAGTTACTATGTGATATCAAACACGACGGTGATGTTCTTGATCTCCAAGTAAGTTCCCACTTGTTTCTCATTCAGGTAATGAGTGGTAGACGTTAATTTGCAGAGGGCAAATAACATTTGGGTTCGAACATATTGGTAGATAGCTGAGTTCCAATAACAGTTAGCCGTCCTACCTCTTCGAACTCCATCCGCCAACCTAATACAGGGCTCTAGAAAAAGAAAATCCTCCCAAACCTGAAATATTTAGGAGCCAAAATGTAGATCTCCAACGTGAACTACAGAAAAATATCACCTTACACACTTAATTTCTGTCATGTCATGGATTTTCATCAACAAATTCAGTTACATTAGTCAGTTTTATCAATGTAACTCTGCAAAATCTTGAAACTATCCACCCAATAGATTTCAGTTACGAATTGCCTATTTTCATACAATCATTTCCCTACGACGAAATAGCACATTCTTGATTTTTAAATATGTGTAACTGGTTACTGGTACTTACTTGTGCAAATGTAGAAGCAAATCGAGTTAATTCATAGGGTCAAAATCCCCTTAAAATGATAGTAAAAAATATCAGGGCATTTTGATCTCACTGTAGAGCCTCTGATTTTTGTTGTTCTACTTTATTTCATAGCTACATGAATTCAGGAACACAGAAATTATCATTATCTGGAGAATGCTGCGTACATCCAGTATAAATTTCAGCTAAATCCACCACGATATCAGGCATTGGTGAGGTTAAACATATGTGGATTCAGACCAGCAAAAATGACTCTGGTTTTGTCTCAACAAAAACTATTGGGTGGGCCGTTTTAAAGATTTGGTTTTAAGTGATTTGGTGTGGAATGACCCTATAGTGAGTTGTTGCATCTGTCAAACTTCGGCGGCCAGAGAAAAATAGGTGTGTGTTTACTTTTTTCTGAAGAAAGATGACGTAGTTGATCTGCTGCACAGCTTAGCCTATGTAGTTACCACCAAAATATTTCATAATGGTAATTCTAGCACAATCAGACAAATGTTAATGTCGAATCCTGTCACAACGTCAGTGTATCTTATCAGCTGGCTGATAGACACGTGTTCTGGGGGATGGTTGCCCTTGGTGACTGAGAGGGACAGAAATGGTCACAAAATAAGGCAGAATACAGAATTTATGTTTAAAGTGATGTATTGCTTATCTCATAGAATACAGGTATGACTCTAAATACTGGTAATAACCACACACTTAAGGCCTTTTGCAACTGGTAATAACCACTCAATTAACAAGAAATATCTGCTGTAATACAATCACTGACCACCTAATTGCTGGTCTAAGTTTTTAGATTCAGATAAACTGGTTACAGCATCTTCATCTGGAGCAGTGACCATCTACCGGCATCATCAAAACAACCAGGTATGGTATTAAATCGTCATTTTGAATTGCTGAATTGTGATTGATTCCACATACGTCAAATATATGTAAAAGAAAGAGAGTCTCAAGAAAGTTCCCAGAATGAATGCACGCTGTTAATCAAAACTTGTCAGACCAAGCACAAACGTTTCCTGATTGCTAAC
The DNA here is from genome assembly GCF_900700415.2 of Clupea harengus. Classification (NCBI taxonomy): domain Eukaryota; kingdom Metazoa; phylum Chordata; class Actinopteri; order Clupeiformes; family Clupeidae; genus Clupea; species Clupea harengus. The sequence continues at coordinate 5,590,155 of NC_045166.1, forward strand.
ATCAAACATGAGTCCTTTTTATTTGTGTTGTTCCCCCACACAGACCCTCTCTGTGGCTCATCGATGGGACCGTGCCCACCACTATCCCTCTGATAATGCCCCGTGCACGGGAGTGGTCTGCCACAGCCCAGAGGTGGTCTCGGTTGGAGAGGATGGGAGGGTTATACTTTTCAGAGTGGACCAAACTGGGGTTTTGCGCACTATAGGTCTGTCTGCAAATTCTGTTCTTTTGCATAGATGTGTTTACTCTTATTCATTTGTATTGTTAGATTATTATAGAGGTGGATTATTATGGAGATATCCTGTAATTAATGTCTTCACTCCTTTCATAGTGAGAACTTAGTGTTATGTGCAATTCACATGAACTTAAACCAATACCAAAGATTTACTCTTTTTTTGTATTATATCATTCTATGTATATTATTTTATTACTATATTTTTCTTTTTGTTTTTATTTCAGAAAACGCTGACAGCAGCACGATCCATGCCGTCACATTCCTGAGAACAGATGAAGTTCTTACGGTGAACTCAATTGGCCAGCTGAAACTCTGGGACCTCAGACAGCAAGGAAATGAACCTGCCCAGATCCTCTCTCTGTAAGAGTGATGACACGCCCCCAATCACACTCCCCAATCCCTGCTTTAATGCCCAAATGCTCATTAATATGCAATTCACCTATATTAATGAACACGGTTGCCCATCAGAAAATAGTTTTCCTACAGCATTAAGCATTATTGCATGATTGTATTACATTATTGCATGATTGTATATTGGATTAACAATAGAGACAAAATGTCCGAGACTTGTGCAAGACAGGAAATCCATGTCCCTGTGATGGTCTTCCTGGCTTCTGTTGTCTGATTGTTCCTGTGTGTGCCGCAGCACTGGAGACAGAGTTCCCCTCCACTGTGTGGACAGACACCCAAACCAGCAGCACATAGTGGCCACAGGAGGACAGGACGGCATGTTGTGCATCTGGGACGTAAGACAGGGCAACATGCCCTTCTCACTGATGGAGGCTCACTCAGCTGAAAGTGAGAATTTTTTATTTATTAATTTTTTATGTTAAGAAGTTTGTTAAGTTTGCACTTGTTTCTTTTCTATTTTTAGTTACTTTGGAAGTTAATTTGCGGTACACATTTATAACATGTATTTGGATGTAGATGTGTAGCATCTGTGGGTTTACACATTCACACACTTTCACCGCTATCTTCACAGTGTGGGAAGTCCACTTTCACCCTTCCAACCCAGACCACTTGTTTACATGTTCTGAGGATGGTTCACTGCTGCACTGGGAAACCTCCAGCAGTTCAGACACACCTTCTTTCATGCAAAGTGAGTATCAGTGCGTATATTCAGAATGTATGTCGTGTGACCATCTGTGTGTGTGAAGCAAAACAAAGAAACGGTTACTTTCCCTGAGAGTGCTTAAAGTGCTGTACCATTTTGGAGTCGTTAGTGAAATGTAAATGTTCACTCTTTCACGGTTTCTTCCAATAGGTGGACGTAACACAAGCATAATATCCCGCAGTGCAATCGCTCCAGCGGGAGGAAACCAGTCAATCATCAGTGCTTGGCTAGCCGGAGACTCAGGCAAAGGTCACCTTGAAACGACCCATATGCTCCCTAGCCAGACCCTGTCTGTAAATAGCTTAGATGTGCTTGGCCAATGCCTTGTGTGTGGGACTGATGGAGAGGCGGTGTATGTGAACAAACAGGTTCCCATCTAAAGCCATCTGATAGGTTTTAGTCTGGACAGATACTTCAGGTGCATTTTTGGTACATACTGCTTACTTATGACTTGTGAAGATTCTTGTTTTTTTGTTTGTTTTGTTTTTTACATTTCCACTTTTGGGGTCAGGTCAATCTGAGAGATTATGTATAACCATGTACAAAAGTAAGAATTTGTCTTGAGCAAAACACCTCTTGCAGCAAGGTATTTGGAGCCAGTTTGGAACTTTCACAATCACTGATATGTGTATTGTATGTTGTATGGATGCTTTTTGAAAGTACATTTATAATAAACCATGAAATGTCAAACTAATATTGGTAGCAATGTTGATGTCTGAGCAAATGTATTATAAACCGTAATACATTGTTTTAGATTACAAGGTTGTGCCTCTGAATCAATCCAAATATGCAGACATGGATGAAAGGAATAGAATGTTGTAATTTGTTCGTTCTCACAAAGCACAATAACGCATTGGCTCACCTCTACATATGATTAACTGTGATAGTCCTAAAAAAGAACCCTTGTCATCCTTTTCGTATTAATTCAAACCCATCCATCATATACATATTGTGGTGTTCTGTCTCACATTTGCAGACTTAAATAATGATGGAACACACCAATCAGAACATGCTTATTTTGATCACACCTCTATGACCATGTAAAACATGAAGAAAGAGAAGTAATTATACACCCCAGTTTAAAACTTTATAAACTTGAAAATGTATCCTTGCTGTCTATTCTAATCCTGAATACACAAGAATCTCAATTCAAGATGAACAGATGTTCTGAAAATGTGAATTTAATATCAGCCCTATGGAATCTCTTACCAACCTCTAGTGGTGAAAAGACGGAAGCACTCTAACATCCGGGCTACAGTAAATCGTAAGAGAGACATTGGAAAACCTTGGCGACAGTGACAATACAAAGACGTTAGTATTGTATTTTGTTCAAACTTGCCTTAAACGTAGTACTGGGATATATATATTCTTCATAAATAAGAACACAGTCTACATGAAACCAACCCAGAGGCCGAGATCTGTGGAATACCTTGGAAATCAACAGGTATGTGACATAACATTGAATATCAACAATTAGCTACCCAGCTAATGTTAGTACCTAGCCAGTTCAGCTAATCGGATACGTTTAGGCCCCTCTTTAAGCCGTTACCCAACTTTGTTAGCTTGCTAGCATAGGTAACTAACACTAACTTAGTTGTACTTCAATTGTAAAGACCACTTTGGAAAAACACTACTGTCAGTGTCCACGGAAACCTTACAGACAAAATGAGAGATTTAACCATCTTCTGGGATTGCTTCTAATTTACAGGACGTTTTCAAATATGGAGCTATTCAAGTTTGCTAGCTAGCTAACGTTAGCACATACACTTTAGCTGACGGCTAGGTTGTCAACGACACAGTTAGTGCTTTGCATTGAGCTGGCAAGTTATTATTGTTACTGGTAAGGTGAATAGTCCGTTTTATCCCAGTAGTGCCCTAAATCGAGATAACTTAAGTTGTAACGTTAGCTGCACTGGCTGAGCAGAATTGAACGCACCTAAACTAGTAAGCTAATGATAGCCAGGAGAGCTATCGGTATTTTAGGCCCATGGCCACTCAATCAGCTGAAGTGGTCGTGGGACGTTGTTGAAAAAGGTAGCAACAATCCCTTTATATATCTTCGAACCATTTAATCAAAGTATAAACTATGTCCAGTATTCACTTCCATGACTGCACCTGTTGAATCAACTTCTTTGCCAAAGTTATATATGATTAGTGAGCAAGTAAAGCAAGCAATAGGACTCAAGGTAACTAGTTCGATGTATTTTGTTATGGATATAGTTAGCTAGCTAACATTATCTGTAGAGAGTAAAGTAGACAATGAATTGAAAATTGCAGTCTAATACTAAAAGTGATGGATGAGGCATGGATGAGACAGCATTGAAGTCGCAAAGGCGTGAGCTGACGCTGTCATCGTAAATGCGTTTTAGTCTGATGTTGCATTTGTGTCTTTTTTTCCTTCTCCTGCAGCTGAGTACTAAGAAGAGGTGAATGGTCGCGATACTCGTGTGGACATTCGAGACGCATCTCCCTGGTAGCAAGGAAGCGCTGCATATTACCCTATTCTCCTTGTTGGCTGTCCACATACATGTTCTTACATGAAGAGAGGGGAGAAACCCGAAGGATACCGACAGATGCGACCCAAGACTTTCCCCGCGAGCAATTACAGTGGCAACAGCGAGCATATGCTGCTGGAGATCCGGGAGAGCCTGCGGAATCTCCCCCGGCCCTCAGATGGCTTGAAAGTGGACATGATAGCTGGGAAAGCGCTACCCGATGATCCCAGGCAGCAGGGTCGCAGTGGCAACCCCAAAAATCCTTACTACAAAGCCCTTCAGGAAATCCGAAAATCCCTCATGCCCTATGAGTCGACTTCAAATGTCAACAAACAAATGAAGCTGGAGCTCATTAATGCTGGCTTTGAGGAGGTATGAACACTGATGCGTCTCATCTTAGTGCTTTTATTTGTGTGTCTTTTTGTTTACTTGTTTGGCGTGGCCAGTACCATTTTTGGTGATTATTCCTATATCAATTTATTGGACAATCCTAAGACAATTTATGGTGTTCATTACGCATGCAATATTCTCAGAGAGCTCATCACAATGGATGCAATCAGCATTCACACAATAGCACGTAGTAGGCATATGGTTCTTTTCAGATTGAGCACAAACATAAATATGTTCATTAATCTGACTGTGATCCGTGCTGTTTGCATAATTTGCCTGCGATCTGTGCTGTCGATGCCTGTAGGAGATGGCTGTGCGCGCTCTGACGCAGACCAACAGTCGCAGCATAGAAGCTGCCATTGAGTACATCAGTAAGATGAGCTACCAGGACCCAGTGAGGGAGCAGATGGTCATGGTCGCTGCCGCCGCCTGGCCCCTCAACGCCGGCATGAAAGCACCAGGTATGCATCTGTCCTCTGGGAGTGTCAGATTAGCCGTGCATTATGTTTTTCATGAGTCATAATGTGCCTCGTATTTTTCTTGTATTCAGCAATCAAACAATGGTACATAGTGCTTTCTTGTAGAATAGCTGTAATTTGAGACGTGGGTTGGCTTGGTGGTTGAATTTGGATGTGTAGGAAGTGCCTGAGTAATGTTTCATTCAGAGACCTGTGCTCTTCTCTGCGTAGGTGGAGCTCACATTCAGCAGCCAGTGCTCAGGAAACCCAGCTGGAAGGGCTCCAAAGAGTCCCTGGTTCCTCAGAGGCACGGGCCGCTCATGTCTGACGGCATGATGTACCGCTCCAGCAGCCCAGGCCCGCAGGGGGACCTGTCTGGACGGCCACCGCCCTCCTTCTCCCAGGGCCACCCGGGTAACAACCAGCGCGTCAACCCCCCCCTGCCTCCGCAGATGCGCAGCGTCACGCCGCCACCCAACCGAGGGGCTACGCCGCCCCCGTCCTCCTGGGACGCCAACCCCTCCACCAAGCGCTTCTCCGGGAACATGGACTACCTGGTCCCACGCATCTCCCCCGTGCCTCAGAGCGGCTGGCCGGACAGCTACCCGGCGCCTCCCTCCCAGAACCAGCGAGGGATTAGCCCAGTTCCCGTGGGCCGGCAGCCCATCATCATGCCCTCCTCGGCGGGCAACAAGTTCACCTTCCCCCCTTGCTGGCCCCAGAATGGTACCTCGCAGTCTGACTACATGGGGCACCAGAACGTTCCCATGAGCAGCGGCAACCGGCAACCACCACCTCCGTACCCAATGAACCAGAACAACAGACAGAGCCCCACGGCCTTACAGATGCAGGCTGGTGGCCCTGCCCCTTCGCCGCCCTACATCAACGGCGGCAACATCCCCCAGTCCATGCTGGTGCCAAACCGCAACAGCCACAACCTAGACATGTACAACATGGGCGTCTCTGCCATGCCGCAGTCTTGGTCCCAGACACCACACGCCTCTGGCCAGCCGCAGGCTTCCTCGGGGGGCAACGGCCAGGACTTGTCCCATCCTTCGTGGGCCCACAACGTGCCTGTCCGCTCCAACTCCTTCAACAGCCCCCAGATAAACAACCGGCAGGGCCCCCTCCCCTCCAGCTCCCAGCCCTCCGCCACCACGGTCACAGCCATCACCCAGGCGCCCATCCTGCAGCCCGTCAAGAGCATGCGGGTGCAGAAGCCAGAGCTGCACACTGCAGTGGCGCCGACCCACCCTCCCTGGGCGCAGCAGCCCCCTCCGCCGCCCCCCAGCCCCTACCAGGAGAACACATCTTCAGGACCGCAGAAAGCCATGGCAGCCGAGGTGCCCAGCTATCAAGGCCCTCCACCCCCATACCCAAAACACCTTCTCCAGCAGCAGCAGCCTTCGGCCCCTTGTCCAGCTTACGAGCCCGCTTCCAAGGCAGGCACCGGACCTGAGGAGGCGGTGGCAGCGGACGACGACCAGGGCAGCAACAGCTCCACGGAGAAGGAGAGGGAGAGGGAGACGCCTGAGGCGCCCGCCGAAGGCGAGAAGAAGCAGATCACCACCTCGCCCGTGCCGGTGCGCCGCAACAAGCGGGACGAGGAGAGGCGGGGCGAGGCCAGGGTGCCCATCTACTCGCCGCAGGCCTTCAAGTTCTTCATGGAGCAGCACGTGGAGAACATCCTGAAGAACTACCACATGAGGATCCGCCGGCAGAAGCAGCTGGAGAGTGAGATGCAGAGGGTGAGAACACGACTGTAGTCCTCGGCTCTTTATTAGTCCTCCTTCATGCTCTGGTCGTCCATCTTGAGGGCACCTGTTGTTTCTCTTCTATTTATTCCGGTCTCTTTGACTGGCATTCAGTGATTTCAGTCTCCTGATCTCTCCTTTCGCCATATGTAGTCAGCTGTTTCTTTCTTTTTCTTCTTCTGCTCTCTTTCTTTGTTTCTCTCTCAGTCCTGTCACTAACCACTGGTGTAGCAGGTAAAATGCTTTCTTCTTCGCTGTGACCTGATTAGTCCACACACACCACAGGCCAAGTAAGCCTTAAGTTTGTCAGAGGAGTGTTAATTTACTATTTTCATTTGACTAGATTTAATTCATTAATGTTTTAATTGAAAAGCAGTGTTTTTAATACTAATGTTAATATACTAATGGATTCGTTTGACACAGACATGCAGGGCAATGTAATATCTTTCCTCAAAATGCATGAAACTTGAAGCTTTAGTTGTCGTGTGGTTGCTGAATTACATGAATTTAGAATTGCATGTATGTTGAGTCATATTTGACATATTTCATTTACAATGCTGAGTTACAAATAAATGCATGCAAAGCATACAAATCAATGTTTTTTTCCCCCAATTTCAATTGCAAATCTTTGTGGCCGTGTTTGCCATAATATATCCTCCCTAATGTATGTGCCGCTTGTTGCCACATCTGTTTTGCATGGTATTTTAAGAATTCAGGTCTGACTGCATTTCATTGTGTGTTTGTGTGTGTGTGTGTGTGTGTGTGTGTGTGTGTGTGAGAGAATTCAGTCTCATTATTGATGCTCTCTGTAAACGTGGATCTCCCTTGGTATTGCATTTGCATGTGTACCCTTCACTGATACCAATTTTTTCATTCTTAACATTTCCCCTCTCGTCTGTGTGTGTATTTGTGTCTGTGTCTGTGTCTGTGTGTGTGTGTGTGTGTGTCTGTGTGTGTGTTCCAGGTGGGCTTGTCGGGCGACGCACAGGAACAGATGCGCATGATGCTGAGCCAGAAGGAGTCCAACTACATCCGCCTGAAACGCGCCAAGATGGAAAAGTCCATGTTCGTGAAGATCAAGACCCTGGGCGTGGGCGCTTTCGGCGAGGTGTGCCTGGCGCACAAGGTGGACACGGGTGCCCTCTACGCCATGAAGACCCTCCGCAAGAAGGACGTGCTCCTCCGCAACCAGGTGGCCCACGTCAAGGCCGAGCGGGACATCCTGGCCGAGGCGGACAACGAGTGGGTGGTGCGGCTCTACTACTCCTTCCAGGACAAGGACAACCTCTACTTCGTCATGGACTACATCCCCGGCGGCGACATGATGAGCCTGCTGATCCGCCTGGGCATCTTCGAGGAGGAGCTGGCGCGCTTCTACATCGCCGAGCTGACGTGCGCCGTGGAGAGCGTGCACAAGATGGGCTTCATCCACCGCGACATCAAGCCCGACAACATCCTCATCGACCGCGACGGCCACATCAAGCTCACCGACTTCGGCCTGTGCACCGGCTTCCGCTGGACGCACGACTCCAAGTACTACCAGAGTGGTGAGTTATTATTATTCAGTTTTATTTAATATTATTTCATTTTATTTATTATTATTCAGTTTGATTTATTATTCACAGTTGGTGAGTTTGAAGATTTGTTTATGTCAGTATAGTGTACAATACTATGAGGTATACTCTGATTAAGAGTTGGATTCTATAACAGGTCAACAATAGCAGCCTGGGATTTTCAGTTTTTTATTATTTTTGAGCATTATGTCATTGTGCTTGTGACATATAGCCTCACATATGCATTCAGAGGTTTTCACGAAGTCCAAAGACATGCTCACTGAAAGAGCTCACACAGTTTGCAGATGCATTACTAAAGCTCTGGGTCGCTGCCCTCACCTACGATGCTTGGTATTTCTGCAGGCGATCACGTTCGGCAGGACAGCATGGACTTCAGCAAGGAGTGGGAGGACTCGGCCAACTGTCGCTGTGGCGACCGGCTCAAGCCGCTGGAGCGCCGCGCTGCTCGGCAACACCAGCGGTGCCTGGCCCATTCTCTAGTGGGGACGCCCAACTACATCGCCCCGGAAGTACTCCTACGCACAGGTGAGCTGGTACCAGACCCCAGGAAAGGGATTGGGTTCTGCATTTATGTTCATTCAGACGGATGGAAACAATTTATATTTCCTGTTGTCGTTTTACTTGCTGATGGGGTACTGTTTTGTTCCTGTATTGTCCAATGTTAGAGATTTTTGACTTTCAGACATCGTATAGCGCATTAAATCGAAGCGAGATTCATGCAAAGCCTCCTGTGTGTAAGAAGCCGACTAGATGAAAGCTTATCCAGAAGACGTGAACATGGTCCTGGCTTTGAGGGTTCTGTATATCAAGAGTGCTCCTTGGTTCCGCAGGCTACACCCAGCTGTGTGACTGGTGGAGTGTGGGGGTGATCCTGTACGAGATGTTGGTTGGGCAGCCCCCGTTCCTGGCCACCACGCCGCTGGAGACTCAGGTCAAGGTAAAGGATGCGTCTCAGCTAGTCCCATGGGAGTGTCTGTGGAGCTGCTTTTAGGGGGATTTCAGTACACTGCTGCTGTTTTTGATGAAAGGTGGACTTTTTTTTTGGTGGTAGACATTGCTGAGCTATGGGGGCATATGTCTAGACTAGAACCGTAGAAAATAAGGTTGGTTGTCCTTTGCCTTACTGCAGTACAGGTGAAAGTATTTCTGATTTTAAGTTGATGCCCTTTTTGTATAGATTGCTACCAGGTGCATATTTTTCATTAAAACAGGGATAGATAGCTGTAAGGCTTTTTGTAACAGAGTATACTGCCAGTTCTGTGCTAGTGGGTTACTTGGCTAGTCTGCTGAATTGGCTTTGTGTGTCAATGACAATCCTGAGCAAGCGACAATGATGGAGTTTTTAATTAGTGTTATTTTGAGAAAGTTGTGGTGGGTTTTACTCACAGGCCCTAATATTGGCCTCCAGGGGTTGCCAGTGGCCTGTGTGCAATATGTTTAGGCAAGACTGCGACACTAGATACTATGTCCTGTGTCTGTTCCTCTTTGACATGTTCTGTTATCCGTCCCTGGCGCTGTGCCTCTGCTGGGCAGGTGATAAACTGGCAGACCGCGCTGCACATCCCCCCCCAGGCCAAACTGGGCCCCGAGGCGTCGGACCTGATCGTCAAGCTGTGCCGCGGGCCCGAAGACCGGCTGGGCAAGAACGGTGCCGACGAGATCAAGGCGCAGCCCTTCTTCCGATCGGTGGACTTCTCCACGGACCTGCGGCAGCAGGAGCAGCCGGCACCCTACGTGCCCAAGATCACGCACAGCACCGACACATCCAACTTTGACCCGGTCGACCCGGACAAGCTGTGGAGCAGCAGCGACGAGGACGGCGGCGGCGAGGGCAACCACAACGACACGCTCAACGGCTGGTTCCGCAACGGCAAGCACCCCGAGCACGCCTTCTACGAGTTCACCTTCCGGCGCTTCTTCGATGACAACGGCTACCCGTACAGCTGCCCCAAGCCCATCGAGTACGAGGGGTACGAGGGGGAGGAGGGGGCAGCTGAGCCCGCCGGACAGGAGTCACCGGAGGCCTGCCAGGGGGCTCAAGCCTCGCCGGGGCGAGACCTAGTTTACGTGTAGGACACGTCTCGATTGGTCCAGTCTCGCTGCAGCTCTCCACGTCTCGCGTTCCACGTCTCGCGTTCCACGTCTCGGGTTCCTCTCTTTGCTTTGAATGGACTGTCCCACAGCAGCTCACTCCGAGTGAAAGCAGGGTAGAGAGTAGGCAGGGTCACGGTTGTTTGTCTTTATTGAATTAATTTTCATTTCCTTTTGTACATTTTAAACCTATATGGTTTTAATGGCCACAGTTCTCAAGGAACAGATAAGTGGAGAGGGTCGATATATTTAGTCTTTGTCAGAATAATCGCTGCCTGTTTTGGGGGCAGGACTTGGGACATTTTGCCTCGGTTCATTGGGCCTTAATGAACAAGCAGGCAAAGGTCTCCTCCCAGTGAAACCTTATGATGTTAACTGGGGGGGGGTGTACATCAATTACAATTACGCTACAGACATATTTATTATTGTGAGATGTACAGGGTACACTTGCTCTATGAGGTCTAAAAAGACAAAGAAATGGTGACAAGTTTTCCTTCTTTAAAAAAAAAAAAAATTAAGCCTTTATTTATTTAAAATGTAAGTCTTGATACACTAGGTAATAGGCACACACTTTTTTATTAGAGTTGAGCCTTGCTTTCATTACAGTTTGTTGATTTGATGTTTGTTGATATATTCAAGTAGGCCCGTTTATCACTCGGCTTGGGTGTGGGTAGATTATATGCAGGGATGGATGATTATTATTTCCTGAAAATAAATGTTGCTGTGCCTTTTTTTTTTATCTTCTCTTTCCTTTCACCAAATATCTAGGGAATAATCAGCCTCTCAATTTAAATGAACAAGTGTGAAACGCAGGATTGTTGGATTGTTCTAGTGTTTTGTCTTTTTGTCTAATTTATACATAAAATTGTATTTATAAATAATGCTGTGTACATTTGAAGTACGAAAATTGTCAAAACGCTATCTCGTCAGTCAAGGAACCTAAATCTGGAGCCTATGCCTGTGTCTTGTTCTCAAAAGCCTTACTTATCCACAGTAATAACTCAAATAAGGAATCGCTGTCCTTATCCATTGCCTTGGTCTGCTCTGGTTGTCTGTCCTTATCCACTGCCTTGGTCTGCTCTGGTTGTCTGTACTGTTCTGCACTCGCAGCGGAAGTCCGACTCAAGAGGTCTTAAACACTTAATGTGAGTGAAGAACGATAGGCTGTCTTTCTGTCGTGCACATCATGGGCTTTCAGTTGTTTCAATGGGACAATTGTTAGGGTCGTGCCTTCACCTCCCCATACTCTTTCTCTCTCCCCCTCTCCCCTTCCACCTCTCCCTCTCCCCTTCCACCTCTCCCCCTCCCCCTCTCCCTCTCCCTCTCTCTCTTTACCAAAGCACTAGATAAAGGTGTAGTCCCCCCCCTCTTGTGGCTGCCTACTTGTGAAGGACTGACACCACACTGATTAAACAAAAAAACAAACAAACAAACAAACTGGATTTAGAAAAAGACTAGCCCTGGAAAGCAGTGGCTTAGGAAATCTGTCCTGGGAGTCTTGTCCAAAGGTGCACACCTTTTTTTTTTTTTGTTGCTACAATTTGAATGTCCAAACAGATAAAAGGGTGTTATTCCCTTGTGTGTTTTATCCATTGGTCTTCTTAGTGTCCAGGAAAAGGTTTGAATGTAGTTATGGGAACTAAATGTATATTTTCTGCACTGGTATTGTTATCATGTAAATGCAAATGGTTTAAAAAAAAAAAAAAAGAAAGAAATTGGTGGATTATTTGTAAAATTGTATTTTCTTGGGGGGGAGGGGGGACGGTGCATAAATGGATGGGTGACGAATAAAGAATGTAAAGCACAACATTTCTTTTATGTGTCTTCTCTTTTGAACTGGCCACCACCTCCATCTTTCACAAGGGTCTCTGTCAACCACAAACCAACAAGCCGCCAACACGAATAGTTGTATAACTTTGCACAAAATGTCCTTGTAGCCTGTATTGGCAGGAGTAAGGATTGGCACAGCCCAAGATTCGCTAATGGATCTGAAGCTCCAAAGCGCGTGTAGCCATCCAAAATGGCAGCGTCAAGTTAATTAGACATGAACTACTTTTTGATAATAGGTTTTATGTAATTACTTGAGAACAGACAGATTGTTTGACAGACTGTACCTTTAAGATAATGTGACATGTTTTGCTCTGTGTAGTGTAATGAAAATACACCAACGTTCTTCGTGCACGTAGGGGGCATTTACTATTGACAATGAATCCCAAGGGCCAATTGAACTTAGTTACTTAATATCCCAGTCTCTGAAAAAGACATCTTTATGCAGCAAACGGAAAGGTATGTACGTCCTGACAGTAGTGTGAGGCAGGGTTAATGTGAAATCGTGCACATTGTTCAACATTGGTCTAAGATAAATGGTTTAAGTGAGCCCTTGGCTATTACAGCTGCACTGTTATTACATTACTGTCATCTGTTTCAATCCAGTGTGTGCAGGCTGTGATCACAGAGCAGGAAAAGTGTTCTCAGATTAAATATTTAGGCTTCTGTCTGCTCAGTGGCTGCAACTACTATAAGTGTGCATAACAAAAGACCAAATCAATTTGCTTCCATTATTGAAACCTAAAATGTGTCTGCAGAACCTAAAACAGTTCAGTGAAACTGCTCTTTTGGCCGGGTGGAGGTCATACATTAAGTGAAAGTGTGGCCCTGGTGCTCTTTATGCATCAAGTCTTCCTCTCAAGGGGTGATTTTCCTCCCACTCTGTGGCCCCTTGGTATGGCCTCTCTGTGGCCTGCCATGTGGTATGTCAGTGTCTTTCAGTATCAGTCTGACGGGAGAGAGAATGGGAGAGACAGTGAGGGCCATGTATGGTTGGCATCCAGCGTCTGTCTCCTCTTATCAGAGTGTGAGAAAGATAAGTTCCCATGCCAGCCCTAATGGCTGCTACCCCAGCCCCCCCCCCCCCCCCCCACACACACACACACCTCACTCCACTAGTGTGTGTGTTGTGTTTGCGTGTGTTTGTGTCAGAACGTCACTTTCCTTCTTTCACTCCACCAAGGCAGGTGTGTGTGTGTGTGTGTGTGTGTGTGTGTGTGTGTGTGTGTGTCTACTGAGTTCTGTTAAAATAGAAGTGGGAGGATGGGCAGAGGGGTGGTAGTGGCGTTGAATTAGTAGATAAAGGCTGGTCATACTCAAAGCTCATGAATCCTCCATGCCCTGTGCTGACTAAAGACACAGCTATGCTGCATGGAAAACTGGCATCCTCCTAGATTGATATGGATGGAGGGGGAGTGGAAAGGGTGCAACAGGCACACACCGGCCGTGAAATTTAGAGATGAATGTAGTGTCAGAGATAAAAAAATAAAAAAAAGAATGTTTCTAGGAGGTTTTCAGGATTGTCTTCCGTCCTGCTCCCTTTCACTGTCCGTTCTCTCAAGCCCCTTTCTCCCAAGTCGGCCAAAAAGCAAGGAACAGACGCAAATAGCTCATGTTTATTTCAGGCTGATTGCATTCTCCCTGTCTGCAGGGACCAAAAAAGTGCTTCTGTGGAAAGAAAATGGACATTGTTTCCATTGATATCGCTACTGTTTATGTTCGTATATACAAGATACAAATACTGCATGCATAAATGGAATTTTTCTGGTGGATGTTAACCTTTTGCTTGACTGAAATGAAAAGTCAACTGTAAATTGTGCATTTGACCTTTTGTCAAAGCAAGCCTGTGTTTAAAAATCGGGTTATTTCTGTACCACGGGATATTGAAAACACCTGTTTGTGAAATAGACAAATGATTTTCTTCTGTCATGAACTCCACTCTCCAATTCTATTCCCAAGTCACCTCTTTTCACCCCGAGGATGACAGAAAGATATGTCATGACCCTGGCAATGACAATATGCATTTATAATCATTCACCCTGACTTAACCTCGTTATGGTGACTATTCCCACGTCTGTCTCGTTCAAAATGAGCCCAGCCATAACTCACACCATAAATGGAGGAGAATGACAGATGTGAGCCACTTGTGAGATTTAGAATATCTGCCAGACAGATGCGTGCGTACATCTAACAGAGCGTGAGTGTTACACGGGCTCTGGGACCTGTGCAGCGTCACTTAAAATTCCACATGTGCGGCCAGGGCCGTAACCTAACAACCACGCAAAGTGGAAATAAACACAGACCCTGGGTGCTGAAAGAGCGGTGGTCTGGTGTATAGGCCCTGCTAGCATTCACGGAGGCTAATCGAGCCCAAAAATAAAAGCTTACGTTTAAGCAATGACAGATGATGTGCTGACAGGGAATGTGATAAGGATTTGCAGTGACTTCATGTTTACAAGTTTTTGATTGTCAGGGATGGGGTTAATGTGCTGGATGCCCTTCCAATACATTGACCACACACAGACCAATTAAGAATACAAAATAAATGGTTTCTGGTTACACATGGGGGAAACTGGGTTCAGATAGAGATGTCAAGGAAACAGGCGAAAGAGAGCTATCATACATTTCCAGAATAGAGCAGCAAAGGTCTTGTTATTGCTGTATATTTCATTTTGGAGCAAACGTACAAGACAATGGGGTCAGATATTTGCATAGCATAACACAGTCATTTGTAACACTAAAGCATGGAGTCTGACCTATAACCTGAATGTATGTAAATGGTAGGTCAAAACATAATCAGAAGTGTGACCTGAAGTAACAGCAGTAGCTGTTTTAGTTCACCCCTGCTTACAACACCTCTCCTTTCCTTGCCGTTCATCACTGAAAAGGTCAGAGGAAGTCATAGGAGTTCAATGGTTCAATGGTTCAATAATTTTAATTCACAACGGATATAACGATAGTCTCCACACACCACAGCCGCACGATGATGGATGGACGATAACACTCGGCTTGTGCTGTTCAATAGCCTGAGAGCCATTTTATGATTTGGCGCATGGCCACAATCCAGATTTGGAGGCCAACATTACGTCATGGGTAGGGCGTGGCCACGGTAGCAGAGAAATGCTTTCTCTTGGAGGATGCATTCATCCCGGTCTCTCTCTAATTGAACATCTTTGGGAGCAGGTGAAACCGCCCAGACTCGCAGTTTAAGGCTTGACCACTTCTAAAAACAAGGATTCCGTTTCATTGGGACAACCATGTCGTCAAAATGCCCTAAGTGTGATAAAACTGTCTATTTTGGTAAGTGACAACTATGCGTGTTCTCTTTCATTATTATTTCGCTCATGGGGAAAATGCAACCGACCATTGTAGTGGACAGTGCTGGGAGCTGAATGACTGAATGGACCATATCCTATGGGAAAGCCTTTAGCTAGCTAAGGTAGAAAAGTGATGGCTGAGCATCTTATTCTACCAAGTGAATTGGCCTATTGCAAAATGCTGAGAGGAGAAGTCATAGATATGTCCGTTTTCATGCAGTCTAACGGCCAATTGAATCATGAGATCGAAGCAGTTTATTTTCGTATGAGACTAGCCAAGGCAAGGCTACGGCGATTATTGTCGACGTGGTAACTCCACAGAAGTGGTCTGACACTGCTCATTTTCTGCCGAGGTCTTGCTCTGTAGAATCAATTAAGATAACTAAACGGGGGCATCTGGTTTAGGATTAGAGCAACACGGACGCCATGTGTTTGTTTAATTGTTGGATGGATTGAACTAATAACCCCCCATAGACAATCTCGTGTTCGAGTTATTTTAACTATGCACGAAAGCAAATCCGGTTAACTAACGAAGATGAGCGCGCCATGTTATTTGACGTAAACTGACCTAGGAACCTTGTTTAGAATCAAGCAATCGGTGACACCTGCTCGAGAATAGGGCAGGGTGAGGTAAAAATACTGGAGACGCGAGACTCACTTCAGTACTAGCGAAAACGGACAGCTCCCTAAACTTTCACCGCATGTGTCATTACACTAATGAAAATGCGTCTCCTTGATATCCCTAGATGTAATGAGGGCTGACTGTAGATGATATTGGCCTGTATAATAGCCTACATTTGCATTTTGTTTAGGTGCTGACGGTGAAATATTTAGAACTTTGTTTTGGATTAATGAGGAAAATGTCAAATGTATTTACATTTCAAAACATACCAGGCCGAGTGCACACTGCACAATGCTACATTGTCATAACTGATTATTTAGATAGTAGGCGGAATTCTGGAACGTAAATCCCGAGTGTCATCTGTGTCGTTTTTCAAACAGAGTCGCATGTGGCACACTACTTTGGCACAGATTCAACAAAACACTTTAAATTGATGCATTATTCCACTCTCTGTGCATCTGCATTCATTTCCCTTAAGAGAGGGTTAAATAGGGTCCTGTTCTCTTATTGCGTATCGAAACTCATCGTTTCCATTTGACGTGCATCAACTCTTTGCTAAAACCCCCCCAAGTTATGCAACGACTGTTCTGAATATATGATTTTATTGTTCCTTCTACTGGGCCATTGCATAACAATTTAACCAACATTATTCATACGCAGAGAGGCCCGTAAGAATGAAGTATTTCCATGTTGAGTAGCAGCTATATTGTGCTGTAACAGGAGCAGGTCTGAATCAGAGTTTAAACATGTCTGTCGAATTTTTGGGAATTATTTTATTCGGACAAACAGCATTGAGTTACTCGTGGTATAACGTTCCCTCACTAAAGCCTCGTCTTAGCAGTTTAATTTTACTGCCACAATTACTGATCATCTGGCCTCAGATTCAGAAGAAATTAGGTTAAGTTAACAAAATATCAGCAGAAGACGCATACATAGATACGACACAGCTCACCAGTTGCACAGGGTGTGGCCCTTTGAGTGACTGTCCAGATAAACCAAGCCTAACTAATTCCTAAATAACAACTTCATTTGACATGTTTGCAACATGTGTCACAGTGTGTGCACATTATCAGAATGAGAGGGCAGTAAAACAATGATAGTGACATTGTGCAGGGAAGAAAATGAACCTCTAATGTACACTTTAAAGCAAGAAAAACATTATGCGTCTCGGACTAAGAAAATATATATATATATATATTCAGTCAAACACACAAAACAAGTTAAGGCCTTTCATTCATTATTGTATTTTCATTCTTTTAGATGATAGATAGATGGATTATTTATTTATCCAGAGGGAGATTTAATATCCATTAAATTGTATGAAAACTGAGACTGAGCAACTGTTGGCTGAATGGTGCAGAAAGCATCCATGCGTTGCAATGCTACAGGCAGAAGTGCCAGATGGCAAGTGTGAATGGTCTTATCTAGCTTATACGCTGATATCCAATGTCACTTCATTCTCCCTGATGTCTCTTATGCTTGCACTCCCTATAACTTCTTCTTTGCCCTCTCTCTTTCTATCCCCCAATACATTCTCCACCTCCATCTCTCTCTCTCTCTGTCCAGCGGAAAAGGTGACATCCCTGGGGAAAGACTGGCATAAGTTTTGCCTGAAGTGTGAGCGCTGCAGCAAGACACTGAACCCTGGAGGTCACGCAGAGGTGGGTAGCGACGACCAGACACCGTGACGGCCCTGGCCAGATCTGCACTGTCATATCAGTGTGGCCATGGAAACCCGTCACTCGCTGAGGGACTATGTTAGCGTGTTCTATTTAGCTACTGAGTCACCCCCTCCAGGACATGTTCCAGCTCTGGTGAACGCACAGGCACTGGAGCCGGAGGCCTGCAGACCGATCCAAGGGGAGCGAAGCCAAGAGATTTACAAAACAAACATTGACAGAGAAGGAATGCAATAACACAAATGACCCACACTGCTACCAGAAACGTATTATCTTTTATTAGATGCATAAACTATGTTAATGCTCACTTTATTACTGGATATCATGTCATGATAATAATAGCACCTTATGATGGTCATTTAAAGGTGCAATGTGTAACAAAAAATATATTTCCCCTTTAACCCGGCCCATAGCTTGTGTCTGTAATATTTATAAAGAAAAGAAAATTGCATAAAATGTATCTGTAATTCCCCCCACATGACATTGCTCTTTTCTCACACACAGCACGATGGAAAACCTTTCTGCCACAAGCCATGCTATGCTGCTCTCTATGGACCAAAAGGTGCAGTACATCTGTTTTAATCCACAGACTATTCATATCATGTTATATCATGTTCCTCTATGACATCACTATAATGTGAGCACAAAAGAACACTAAAACCTTCCATCTTGATTCTTTACCACTGGCCCATATCTTGTGTATCGAGGCCTGAAAATAACTCTCCTTAAATAGGAATGTTTTAAAGTGGATTTAAAATAATTAGATAATACCTTTTCTCCTTGATTCACTAGGCCAGCATATGCCATGCCCTTAGCCCTGCCTGTTAGACAGACCTTAATGACCTCAGTGCAATATCTCTATAAATTAACACTGGATATGTTGCATCAATAAGGGCTACGTTAACTACACCTGAAAAAACATTTTGGACATTTACTTCGTTACATTAAAGTAGTTAAATTACTGTTCCAATGTCATGTACCATGTGTACTCAAAGGGTATTGGATACATTTTTCAGTTTACTGTCGGTTAATTGAATGTGTTATTATTCACTATATATTATTGTTTTGTATGTACTACTGTAAATGTTTCTATCTTTGTGCCAACTTCACACCTCTCTTTGTCTGTGAAGGTGTGAACATTGGCGGAGCTGGCTCCTATGTCTACGATACCCCTGTCACCGATGGCCCTGCCGACGTTCCCACGGAAACAGAGCCGAAGCCAGCAGAGAAGAAAGCATCCGCCCCCCCCAAAGGCCCAGTGAAAGGTAGACAAGACAAAGAAGAGGAGCGTAATGGCTGCCTAGACAACCTGTGGATCTCCCTTAGCTTTGTTCAGGATTCTTCCTTTTGTCTCAAGCCAAAATATGTCCTTGTCTTTGCGTCTATCTCTGGATGTAGTCTGTGAGACTTTGTCGATATGTTATTGCAAGAAAGAAGGTAACCGGTGACATTCTGTTTGGGGAAAATGCCTGATCAAGGGACTAATGTCTAGTGGTAGAAAATTACTAAAATGGAAAGAGATTAGTACAATCATTTCACCTAAACGTGCTTCTGATGATGAGCTAATTAAATCAGGAGAAAATGTGCAGGTTCAGGTTGTCATTGACAGCTTCTTTTATGAGATGACCATATGACAATCATTTCCGAGCACTCACTCTCTGGCCCAGTAGAAACTCCACCGGTCTCAGATGATTCTGAAACGAATACAAAAAATTAATAATTTAATAAAATAAAAGTTTCACCATGTCTGTTAATATTAAAGTTTCATAATCTGCATGATCTTTCCTCAGCTGCAAGCTTCACATCTTTTGCTGGACAGCCCAATGTCTGCCCACGATGCAACAAGACGGTGTATTTTGGTGAGTCTAAAAGACTTCAGCTTTCAGTACTGTCCATAAAAGTGCTATAAAAGACTCTAGACTGGCTGGATTTGTCAGGTTAAGATATGGTAGGTGAAGCCTGATTTCATCAGTGCTCTCTGTGTGTGTGTTAGCTGAAAAGGTGACCTCCCTCGGTAAGGATTGGCACCGTCCCTGCCTGCGCTGTGAGAGGTGCAGCAAGACTCTGGCACCAGGGGGCCATGCTGAGGTGAGTGTGTCTGGGCGTTTGCGTGACTGTGTGTGTGTGT
This sequence comes from Clupea harengus, assembly GCF_900700415.2. Classification (NCBI taxonomy): domain Eukaryota; kingdom Metazoa; phylum Chordata; class Actinopteri; order Clupeiformes; family Clupeidae; genus Clupea; species Clupea harengus. The sequence goes on from NC_045166.1 coordinate 5,609,840, forward strand.
GTGTGCGTGTGTGTGTGTGTGTGTGCGTGTGTGTGTGTGTGTTTGTGTATGTGTGTGCGTGCGTGCGTGAATGTGTGTGTGTGTGTGTGTGCTTGCGTGTGTGTGTGTGTGTGTGCTATGTGGTGGAAGGTAATCTAAGTTATTCTGCTTGATGCATTTCACAGCATGATGGCCAGCCCTACTGTCACAAGCCGTGCTATGCTGTCCTGTTTGGACCCAAAGGTACTTAGTCACATCATACGTTTCTCTATTGAACTCCTTTCAGATATACAACAACCAACACAAATGCCGTAGTATACACCATCAAGTATTTGTTAAAATGCGGTAAATCTCTAGTTCAAGTGCTTTACTGATTTGATCTTTTACTATTTATTTTCTCTTTTTAACAGGGGTAAACACAGGAGGAGTAGGAAGTTATATCTATGATGACCCAAATGCTGAGACCCAACCTTGAAGCCTTTAACTATCGGCCACCACCACCAAACACTAGGCTACCAACTCCTTTAACTATCGCCCCCCCAGCCCCGCCCATCAAACACTAGGCTACCAACTCCTTTAACTATCGGCCACCACCACCAAACACTAGGCTACCAACTCCTTTAACTATCGCCCCCCCAGCCCCGACCATCAAACACTAGGCTACCAGCTCCTTTCTGATGATGGTGTATACTTCCACGTCTAACCTGGTTCCACAGCCATTTTACCCCTTTCTATAATGCTTTCCTGTGGCCATGTTTGTTTGTTTGTGTGTGTGTGTGTGTATCTGGGACTTGTAGTCCAGCAACCATTAGCTAGCCTGCTGCTGTCCACTTTTCTAGAGAATGGATAAAAAAACCATATGTGCCCTTCCAAAGGCATTATCGTAGATGTGAGCATTTTTAGTATAACTTCTTGCTGTATTTATACATTGTTTGAATATATTTTTTTGTAACTAAACTCAACGCCCTTGTGTTAATATATGGTGTTACGTTTTTTGAAAACCTTTGAATAGAATATATGCAAAGTGCCATGTGAGTAATCTGCCAATGATGTGATAAAGTTCATGGGTCACTGAGATGCATTGAGTCGTCGAGTATTAGTGTGGCAAAGGCTTCACCTCCAATAAGAAATACCGGTCGAGAATAGAAGTAGATGAATTTTAAACTCACATGTAGAGATTTGAGACTCCCAAGTGTTCTTTACCTGCTAAGGGTTAGGAGTGATGTCCTGCCGTGTGTTAGAATTTGATATTACTAACTGTTTAGAGGTTTTGGCGGCTTTCTATTGTTCGTTTTCTTGAGCACCCGTTTCATAGTTTCCGAAGAATTAATTTGACACTGAATTTTCTACATAAAAAAAAAATGTGAATGTGTGACAAAGGCTTCTTGTGTCTTTTTTGTTTTGCAAAGGCCCATTTCTGCCACCAGGGAGGACCATTGGCACAGGTCACAGCACCTACATAACAATAGCAAAAAAAAAATGACAAGCCCTATTGTCATGTAGAACACACCAGACGGTGTGTTGCTGACAGAAACAAGTGAATTCAGGGATGTTTTGTTCCACGACCCCTCTGGGTTAAATAACACGTGAGATCAGCGGTTTTCTACAACCAAATGTTATTCCTCAACTACTCATATCCTTGCATTAGGGAGAAGCTTACAGTGTCAAAGTGCAGTGTCAAATAAATTAAACTAAAACTTAAGCTCTGAGCCTAACTTCACCTACTGCATAATTTAAAAACAATGCAAAAAGGTGGACGTCTTGAACAACAAATTAAAATGAGCCATGTGGATATGTACCTAATGGACATAGACACGTCAGCACTGGTTCAGGATGATTTGAAACAGCAGATGGCACGTTGAGCCCTAATAAACATAGCACAAAAAGTGAGGAAATTTGTGTTTGGTAGATTATTTCTTTGTTGTAACAATGCTTCTCGGCAATAAATCTTATACCGTTGGAAAGCCTGTTTATTTCCCTTTTAAATGGTGCCACATTTGTAAGGAACATGCATTTGGGGGATGAGCAGCAGAGCTGAGTATGTGGGTTGCGCCCATGAAAAATGTGCCAAAATTCTCCTATTCTCCTGTTGGAAATGTATTGCCGAGAAGCATTGTTACAACAAAGAAATAATCTACCAAACACAAATTTCCTTACTTTTTGTGCTATGTTTATTTTGTCTATATTAACACCAACATTGATGTGTTTCATCACAGTTCAGTCATATGATTTAGTTTACATGTTTAAAAAACACATTTTAGGGTGCACTTATACTTTAAATCCTGTGAGTATGTGAACGATTTAGTTGTCATAGTTAGTGTCAGCAGTTTTTCCCTTCTCCTTTTGAGAACCATAATAACATATCTTAAATGTAGTAGGCCTACAGAAATACGTTGGACAGAATATATTTGGGTAGGTCATCATCATCACCATCCGTTCACCACTTTCATTGTGTTCAGCTTCCACAACCTGTGCGAAAAGAGAGGAGTCTGTCGCTGTCTTGCTTCATTTTTGAGACAACATATGATGGACAGTCCAGATTTGATTTTGATCTCTAACTTTACTCCCTCTCTACAGCGTTGATCTGACTAATGCTATGCAAGGGAGAGGCAGAAATACACACTGTTGATTTCAGACCGACAGTTAGAACTTCGTCATAATAGCAAAGTAGCCTACTGGTCTGGGCAGCACGCTCATAGACACATATATATACATACACATTTTGAATAAATATATATGTCTATGAGCACGCTGACCTGTTAAAAACGCGACAGGAAGTGACGATCAGTACATGCGCTCGCTCGACAAAAACAAAGCGGTGACGGAAGGGAGTTGGAGTTGGAGTTTCTAGCTGTCACGCGACTGTTTTATTCAACTGTCGAAGACCCATACCATTGGCCTGATGTCGGCCGCAATTATTTTAACAGCTGTACTCGGTGGTGGCTTTCTACTTATTGCCCGAAGAATATTTTCCAAGCGCAAATCGGTGAAATTGCTTTGCTTTCCAGCTGGAACGATGCGTGGAAAGACCATTATTGTGACCGGGGCAAACTGCGGCATTGGGAAAGCCACTGCCGCTGAGCTGCTGAAACTCCAGGCCCGTGTGATCATGGCGTGCAGGGATATGCAAAGGGCAGAGGAAGCAGCAGTGGAAATCAAGAAGACGGCGGGGCCTGACCACGGAGAGGTTGTCCTCAAGCATTTGGACCTGGCGTCTCTGAAGTCAGTTCGCAATTTCTGCGAAGAGGTTATCAAGGTGAGCCCCATACCCCATAAGTTAGGTAGCTTAACATCAAGTTAAACGTAAGTCATGTTATGATATACATCCGCGCTAGAAGTCACCAAGCATATCTGACTCCTTATTATGGTGACCGGTTGATGTTGTGTAATTTAAGGTCAGTGCACATCCGATGTCTGAGATTATAAATTTCCATGGGCGGAGTTTAGCTTGAATGTGTATGTACTGAAGTTGTGATGCACGCGCGTCCAGCCACACAAATTGAGTCTGAATAGAATGTGATGGAACCGAAAATGTTGTTAGATATTGAACGCTTTTTATGATGATGATGATGATGGTGATGATTAGGGTTAACCGTCATTAAAACAACCGAAGAGTGATGAACAAGTGAAATTTGACGTCCTTTTTGTGAATTCTTGTTGTTACCTAAAGCAGTGTAGCCTACATTTCGTCTTTCAGATTCATACATCAGCAGAAACTACTGGCTACTTTAGACCACACAAGATTCAATGTTTTACAAAGAGGCTTAGCCTACATGTTTGCAAACATGAACATATAGGCTAATAGTGTGCGTGAGTATTAGTCTTCCTAACTGTATGCACGGTGCTTGTAAGGGGCTAGATAATTGAATTAGTAATAATCATGACCTTACTGAATAAACCTATATATATATATATATACCCTATTCCATCACAGGACTGTAGTTTTATTACACTATGCCAAGCCAAAACGGATAGACGGACAGTAAAATGAGCAAGGAATACAGGCAGAAAAATTATTTCACAAATTACTGTGCTGTCATTTGGTCCTGAACTATAATAGAAAGTTTTTTTCCCACTAAGTCAGTCTACAAAAAACCTGCATAATAAATGAATGCTGCAAGTGATTACCAATTAAGTGTATATGTAGCCTAAGACAAACATGTGGTGGCCTATTGCTGTCTTTAAAGACAGTAGGGATCGAAAGAATAGGATCTTACCAGGATGGAAATGAAAACTGACAGCCCAGATGTAGGGCTCTATCAAACTGTCCAATAATGATTAAAAAAAGCCTTTTCAGGTCCCTCTGGCATTACGGATTTCCGTAGCCTACAGAAGAAGCCGTTGTCATGGGCAAAAGCAAAATATTTGGATGGTAGATGACTGGAAAAGTGAATTACAGTGTAACGAGTACAAGTTTTGTTTTGCTGTAAAGCATATTTTGGCACAAAAAATATAGACTAAACGGATAAATCAGATTGTGCAAATCTAAACTAAAAAAAAGTGCCATTCCGTTCAGATTCCATTTGTGTGACTAGACTCTAGAAGTAATAGATAAGGATTGAATTTGTCGTCACTGACTTTTCTTTACCCTTGTCAGGAGGAGCCCAAGATCGACGTGCTCATCAACAATGCGGGCATCTACCAGTGCCCTTACACTAAGACCGAGGAAGGCTTCGAGATGCAGCTGGGCGTAAACCACTTAGGCCACTTCCTGCTCACGCACCTCCTCCTCGACCTCCTGAAGTCTTCTGCTCCCAGTCGCATTGTGGTGGTCTCATCCAAGCTCTACAAGTACGGCCAAATCAATTTCGACGACCTGAACAGCACCACCAACTACAACAAGGCCTTCTGCTACAGCCAGAGCAAGCTAGCCAACCTGCTCTTCACCGGAGAACTGGCTCGTCGGCTGGATGGCACAGGCGTCACCGTCAACGCCCTCACCCCAGGCATCGTGAGGACCAGCCTCGGCAGGCACATCCACATCCCGCTCCTGGCGAGGCCCCTGTTCAAGCTGGCCTCCTGGCTGTTCTTCAAGAGTCCCCTAGAGGGCGCTCAGACGCCACTCTACTTGGCCTGCTCGCCGGACGTGGAAGGCTTGACTGGGAAGTGCTTCGCCAACTGCGAAGAGGAGGTGCTGCAGCCCAAGGCCACGGACGACCAGGCGGCACAGAGACTCTGGGCCCTGAGTGAGGACATGGTCGGACTGAGGAAGTGAGGGGTGACCTTTGACCCAGCCCTCCACCAGGGCCATACCTCACAGATCATTGAAAGCCCAGCTTGTACAGATGCTGTGGACGGATTTTAAAAGAGTGTCCATTTTCAGGACATCGCTGCATGTAAGGGAATAACATGATCCATATTGTGTGGGGTTCAGTGATCTTAGCGTAGGTTTACATCTGCGTTTACATCTGCAGATGACGTGCTGTAAACGAAATAGACTCCTCATCATTTCATACTACATATATATATCTGTGAAATACTCGAAGCTGGTAGCTTTGAATGTGTCAACTTGAACTGGACTGATTTATTTCCAGCAATAGCGGGTGCTGTACTTGAAATGTTAATTTGGTCACATATTAGTGACTTGTTCTTTTTGAAGGGGTGACAAAGAGTGAATTGGTACATTGCATCACCGTGAATAAAAATAACTCTGGCAGCGAGTTGCACTGTTCTGAAAAACTCAAATGGCTGGCATGAATATTTTACAAGTACCCTCCAGAATAATTGGGATTCTCCTCCTGGCCTATGATTGCCTCCCATATATCAGGCAGCTGTTGTACTGGTTCAGCTGTTGGCCACTCATAAATAATCGGATCTGGTCTCATGAATAATTAAACAGGACTTATGATGGATCGTTCGGCATTAGGCCTAACACAGCGTGTCTCAACACAATCAAAGTTTGCCTTTAACTTTGATTCCGTGCTGTATTTTAATACCACCATCCGTGGTACTGTAAAAAGAAGTTGCATTGTGTTCCCATGTGACCTGATCAAAGGGAAAGCTTCTTTGGATCTGAATGTGATGCTGCTATTGTTGCTTTGTTCTCAGTTATTTTTAACTGGATGAATGATAAAAAAAAAAAACACAGAGCAAAGAATCAGGCTGTGGTCGTGGTCTGCTGAACTTAGTTGTTTGCTTTGAAACAGAGCATGCAATTAAAATTTCGCTTGAGTGTCCAGAGTTAGTGCAGGGCCTGCAGAGACTGGTTGTCCTAGCTGATGTGCTCGAGTGAAGTCCTAGCTGATGTGCTCGAGTGAAGAGTTTTGCAGTATAAATGCGGGTCCTGCTGTGTCTTGTGTGGGCCTTGTGTGACACTGAGCGTAAGTGGGGAAACTCTGAGCTACCCTTTTCCGCAGAAGAATCTCCCTCTGCGAAAGCCAAAGCGAGGTGTTGTGAGTTTTAAAACCACAATCCCAGTGCAGTCTAATTTGGTAACACACCAAGAGGAAGATGCTTATTAACAGAGCTGTTTTTTTTTTTCTTCTCTCCTCCTTTCAGCCCCAAGTTAATTCAGTGGGGGGTATTTCTTCCTCCAGTTTTTGTGTTGCTAATCTAAAGTCTGATCCCAGTGTTGTGCGTTAGACTCAGTTTTTGTGTTGCTAATCTAAAGCAGATTGATCCCAGTGCTGTGCAGTAGACTCAGTGCTGCACCAGATTGCTCTCTCAGAGGACCCTCCGCTCGCTGTTACAGTTTGGGTGTAAACAAGCCCCAGTGCTCCACACATTCCACCCCAACACACTTAATTATCCAGCCCTTGAAACGGCTGAATCTGACTACAAAACATCTCGGATGTCGTGTGTTTTTGCAATGTGCGCGCCCCATGAAACGTGCTGAGTGCCGCCAAACCAGACAGGCTTTGGACATGGAGAGAGGGAGAGATCACCCCTTTAGTACAGAGACGGCCATTTAGTACAGAGATCACCCCTTTAGTACAGAGACGGCCATTTAGTACAGAGATCACCCCTTTAGTACAGACGGCCATTTTGAGCAGTCTTGTGCTTTATTGGGTAAAGAAACATACATCAGAAATAGTCATGCATCATGGTGTCAGTAGAAATTAGTTCCCAGCTGATAAAGGAAGGGAGGGCGGGGGCAGGGGGGTAGGACTGCAGGGGAAGAATCTTGAGGTAGAGTGGGTCAAGATAACTACTTGGAATAGAGTAAATAAAGAGTTTCACAACTAAATAAAATACAGACGACTCAAGACATTCAACCAGTGAGAAAAAATCGCATCAAAACAACTCCCAGGTTTCGTCCAGGGAATAATAACACACCAAGTCAGAATTCTTAAAACCACAATTCATCAAATGAAGCTGAAATGTCCATCAGTTCATCTGCTGAGTTAGAGCTCTTAAAACACCATGTGTAGATTTTATTTGAGGTTAATCCTCGATAGAAGCCGATATAGCAGATGTTAAATGAAATTAAATAAAATTAAATACATCTGTGCACATACCATTTTTGAAACACTTTACAAACCTTTATAGTCTTTCATGATTACCTGAAAAATACCCCAGTGATTCACGTTCAAGGCAAATAAATGTGTTTCAATTAGATTACTTATAGAAATGGAATTCTAATGGTCAAAACAAGCACTGTCGGGGACCACTCGCCTATCTTCAGGAAGGCTCTTGGAAATTCTTTTAGATTACCGACAGCCAGCACATTCAAATACCCTGATATCTGACTTCCAAGCATCCATTGCCTCTGTTGGTCTTAGCTTTTTTTATTTGATTATGTATATAATTACCACAGTTAATATCAGTCTAGGTTATTTCCCTAAGGGGTGAGGGGCTCTTTTAAAAAATAAATAAATAATAATAATTCAATCCCATACAACAATTAATGATATTAATATACTTGTTTTGTGCAGTGCAGCTATGGTTAAAATATATTTGTAATATATCCATCATCAAAATGACTTTTTACATTTTTACAGATACCTCTATCACAGCACAAGCCTGAAAGGAACGTTATATAGTAATTAACTAGGTGTGCCTTAAATGTGACACACCTTCGTTGACATGAAAGAAGTAAGGTGGGCTGTGCTGTCCCAGATACCTGTCATGGCCAAACACACCATAATGTCTTTATAATGCTCTTGCGTTGCAATGGCAATGCAATGCTGCTAGATTAAGCATTGATCATTGGGTAGGAAGGTGTAAGGACGGGGGGGACCTGACTTAAGCCGGGAGAGATTCAACTGTGAAGTGAGGTGGAGTACCTGATGCTGATCCCACTGCTCTCCTAAATACCATTTAGATCAGTCCAAGAGCTGTGCGTGAACAGAGTTACAGACCCGGTGTACATTCATAAACAGTTACGAAAATACTGCAACAGAGGAAGAGAGGAAAGGAGAAATAGAGAGAGAATGATAGAGGGCAAGAGAAAGGAAGGCAGAGCGAGAGAGGGAGATTGAGGAAAGAAGAGAAAGAGAGAGAGAGAGAGAAACTGAGAACATTTGTGCCACTGTCTGCCCATAGACTATCCTTTTCTTGACAGAACCTTCACCTCCAAGCTTTCACCCTCCTCGCCAGCTAGCCCATACTGCACCGAGGGAGCCGAGCTCTCAACTCCAACCACTAACACCATAGGAGGAAGCTCTCTACTTCCCCTCTGTGCTTGTTCCCTCAGTTGAGGAGAGTCCCGTACAGTTGGGCCTTGGTGAGGCTGTCCTTGCGGGTGAGCCCCAGGGTGCCGAATTTTTGGTACTGCTGCTGAGCAGAAGAGGGTCGCGGGGTGGCCCTCTGCGGGGAACCTCCGTGGGCGTGGGCGGTGGCGGCGGTGGCGTGTCCGTGCGCGAGCGCGTGCATCTCGGCTTGGTACATCTGAAGCTCTCGCTCGCCGGCCATCTCCAATGAGCCCTGCATGTGCAGAGACTCGGTGGAGCTGTTGGGGCTCTCGTCCACGTACTCGGCTGCCTCCGGCCCACCGCCGGCTACCCCCGCCGCGGCCCCGAGGCTGCCCTCTATGTCCTTGGAGCTGCCGACTGAGTGATACAAGCTGTGCTCGGACTCCTCCTGGCTGTCGTCCTTGGCCGAGCGGTAGAGCTGAGCTTGGCTGTGGGCCTGGCGCACGCCTCCGGGGCTGCACTCTGGGCTGGGCGAGGAGAAGCAGACTTGGTCCAGGATGGCGCTGCCGCCGCCGCCACCGCTGGAGCTGCCGATAAGGCGGTGGTGGTGGTAGACGTCGGTGCCCTCCTGGAAGCTGCTGTAGAGCGGGCCCAGGCGGATCTTGGCAGGTCGCACGGAGAAGTGCTGCTCGGAGCAGCTGTAGGGCGAGGCGCGGCCGGGGGCGCTGCGGTAGGCGTGTGCCGCCGCCGCGCTCAGGTCGTCCACGCTCAGCTGCCGCCAGCGGCCGATCATTAGCTCCTCCTCTTCCTCCTCCTCGTCGGGCGGCAGCGCGCTGCTGCGCCGGCTGTCTCCGTACGCCGCCACGCTGGGCGAGGAGGATGGCGGCAGCGGCTCATACGGCTCGCTGTAGCATGACGACATAGTCCGGCTGTAGACCGGCGACCCGCCACTTCCACCTCCAACTCCGCCACCGCCCCCATTCTGGCTGTGGAGGCTAAGCTCCTGCTGGAAGCTGTGTGCCTTGGAAAAGGCGCCGGGGCTGTCGCGCTCCCACGACGAGTCGCTCTTGTGCTCGTAGTCGCCCGCGCCATCCCGCCAGTCCATGTAGAGGGCGTGGTGGTGCGGTGAGGACGCCGTGCTGCTCAGCGGGCCCTGGCCCTTCCCCTCCGACCCGGCGCCACTGAAGCTCGAGTACGAGCTGGAGCCGCCGCCCAGGGAGGTGGTGAACTTGGTGATGAAGTGCTCCTGCCCGAACGGCCCCGTCGGCAAGCCCTGGAGGTCGCCCTCGTCCGGGTTGCTGTCGGTGGAGTTCTGCGGGCCGTAGAGCTGCACGGTGTGTTGCCGCTGTGCCATGCCGGCGCTGCAGTGGACGTCCATGCTGGGTCGGCGCTCACGGCGCCGCTCGTCCGGGCAGTAGAGCGCCGTGTCGCTGCTGTAAAGGTCCGACCTGTAGGTGCCGCGCAGCCCCAGGCCCACGCCCAGGCGCTCGCCCGCGCCGCTGCCCATGCTGCCCCCCAGCAGGAAGGCCTGGTCCTGGGGCTGCGGGCTGGGCGAGAGGGAGGCCTGGCTGCTGCTGCAGGCCTCATCGGGCTTCTCCAGCACCTTGGCGATGACTGAGGCCGGGACCGTGTCGGAGTACGGGGAGTGGCAGAGGGGTGCGGCTTCCATGTGGATGCTCACGCGCTCCTGGAAATCAGCGGGCAGCTAGGTGAAGGACAGAGAAAAAGGGAGAGAGAGAGGGATAGAGGGAGAGAGAGAGGGAGATAGAGAGGGGGAGAGAGAGAGAGAGGGAGAGGGAGAGAGAGAGGGAGAGAGAGAGGGAGATATGTAAAGCATTAACAAAGCAAGAACTGAAGGCTGAAGGACCTTTGCATATTCATAGAGCATTTTCAGAAGCTATAGATATGGGATTGACTTCACTAGAGGATCTAATGTATAAAACATTGTATTCAACACTGAAGTTCAACCCTTGAATACCTCATTTTGCTGTAAATATTTTGATATTCAGCTCTTGCAAACACAATAGCAGTATTGTATCTATAGTGAGAGAGACCTTAGTGTGAGGTGCTATACAGAGATACTGTATATAGAGATGTACTGTATTGCCACGTGACTCATCCACGGGTTTCACTGTGTGCACAGTGGCACAACACTGGGCGGAATCTTCTTAACATCACATCCTTGCTTTACTTGTCAGCTCACTCACCATAGCAACAACAAGAAGTAAATTGCAACTCATTTCCAAAGGGAACATAGCTAATTATAGCCCTGTGCCAACAACAGGAACTAGTTCCAGAGAAAATGATTTCAAGTGAAAGCCAGCAACGCAAGGTAAATGTTAAGTGTCACTTACTAGATATTTTACCTGCTTTTAAAAAATGTATCAGATGATTTCAAATGGTTCTGGTACCAACATTTAAATGTGTTCTACATTTCTAATGGGCATTTGGCTGCGTCGAGGAACATATCTCATAGTCCCTCACAATCCATGCTTATTTTATTCACACCTTCTGTGCATAATTTAACAATCCACCTGTTCCTTTTTTCATGGTTCAGTGTCATAAACCAGATGAGTTATATCTCAATGGATGTGCCAATACACGAATGCTGCACATATTCATATATTTAAATATATATTCATATTTATCTGTATATTTCTCAAATGCCAGGCAAGATGCCAATTTAAATCCTCTGTTATACCACCCAAGACATGGCACAGCGCCCGCAACTAATGTGGTGAGCATCGGAGCCAGGCTGTGTTGGCGTTTGCGAGTCTCATCAATGCCCAGGCGAGCTGCCTGCTTTTAAAGAAACACATGATGTTTTTGGCGAGCGAGACAGGGACCTTCGCTACCATCAGCTTTACATTTGTATGCCTCATGCCTGATGCATAATTCATCCGCCCCATCAACAATCCGTCACCCATCCATCAGGAGTATTGCAAGTCTTTTCATAGAGGTTCAATGGGCGAGTTCAATGTCACTCTGCAATTCATTTGCATCGAACTCGAAGGGTCCCCGTGTCTCTGTGATATATTGTGAAAGATAATTATGGCATTGTTATGTGCTCCATCTCCGAAAAGAGGAAACTGGTAATTACACGTGCCCTGTGGTTAATCGACATACTTCTGAGCATTTTCACACCCTTTCCATTACAGGCGAATGAGTGAGCTGTCTGTTTTCCTTCTATCCACCGGCAATGGAGAATACCAACAAGGGGTGCTAAGTCCGGGCTTTCTGTAGCAAATCTGTACGTGCATGCATTGCATGCATTGCATGCGTAAAAACAGTAATATTGTCATTTGAAAAGGACAAGATATGAAATCGATGTTATTTTATGTTCAGTATTTATCAAAGGAATCAACTGAACATTCTCTGTCTCTCCTGTGATACTCCTTACATAGAGTGTACCCAGGCTCAATAATGTACATGATAAACTATAACTACAAAATAAATAAACACAAAAACATCTTATAGCATGACCATCCCCAGAGTCGAGCAACCCCCCCACCTGGCTGAGGCACAGACAACACTCACCTCGGAGAGCTGGGCCCGGTAGTGGGACTTGCTGCACTGCAGGAGCTGGGCGGCCAGGTTGCAGTCCTTGCGGTAGAGGTCCTGAAATCCCCCAAAACAGGAAACAGACAGGTGGGAGAGAGGCTCCCTCTGTGATCATCGCAAATTTATGATGGGACTCAGCCACACGTATGTGTGTGTGTGTGTGTGTGTGTGTGTGTGTGTGTGTGTGTGTGTGTGTGTGTGTGTGTGTGTTTGGGGCGGGGGGTGTCTGTGAGTCCTGGTGTTGGCTTCACATGGTTTTTATTTGGTGCACACTGCTTGCCCGGGGTTTGATGTAATTAAAATGAGCCATGGGACTTATCAACACGATTATCAATACAGTGCGCTCAACACGATGCCATGGCACGACAACACTGGGCAGTGCTGGGGCTGGAAAGTGTTCAGTAGAAAAAGAAACAGCTAAACAACTATTCTTAGCTCATGTTGACAAGAGTCTCCGCTGCTTTTGTGTGATAGACATATAGGTGGACAGACAAGACTGTGTCTTTTGTGTGATAGACATATAGGTTGACAGTCAGGATTGTGTGCATATATATGCTTGCCCACACATACAAGAGGGAGGGGAAGAAAAAGAGGAGAGATGAGGAGAAAGAGAGACTGAGAAATATAGATAGACATAGACAGATGGATAGATAGACTTGGCGAGAGACACAGAAATATAGATAGATATAGAATGTATATATATATATAGTATAGAGAGAGAGAGAGAGAAAGAGAAAGAGAGAGATAGAGAGGAAGAGAAGTAGAGAGAGAGAGAGAGAGAGAGAGATGGAGGGAGGGAGAGAATGCGAGAGAGAGAGAGGGAAGGAGAGAGAGAGGGAGGGAGAGAGAACGCGCGAGAGAGAGAGAGAGGAAGGGAGAGACAGAGGGGCTTACATTGTCCTCTCGTAGTTTCTCGATGGTCATCTTGGCCTCAATGAGGTGGTTGTTAAGGACGATGATCTCTCGGCTCAGTGCTCTCTTCTCGTCCTCATGGTGCTGAGACTGAGGGGAGGAAGGAGAAAAGGAGGGGGGGAGTGAGTGTGTGTGTGTGTGTGTGTGTGTGTGTGTGTGTGTGTGTGTGTGTGTGTGTGTGTGTGTGTGTGTGTGTGTGTGTGTGTGTGAGTGAGTGTTTGTGTGTGTGTGTGTGTGTGTGTGTGGTGTGTGTGTGTGTGTGTGTGGTGTGTGTGTGTGTGTGTGTGTGTGTGTGTGTGTGGTGTGTGTGTGTGGTGTGTGTGTGTGTAGGATGGGGGGGGGGGCACCTCAACACTGTCAGCAGTTTTCTGCCTGAGCCTCCCTGGCACTGCGGAGCTGCCTCTGAACTCACCCTTCATCCCCACCATCCTCATCCTCATCCTCGTCCTCTCAAAAAGTGCCTACCCCGTTGCGCTTAATGGCTAAATGGATTTACCTTAATTATTCAAATGAACTCGTCATTATTTGGACTGAAGCGGCTCTCGTGGAGCCTGTCAGGCGTGACAGGGCGGCAGAATGAGATGTCACTCGTCTCCAAAGCACTTTTACACGTGAGCGGGCAAGGAACAATGGGGACGGGGCGGGAAACGTGCGAGACACACACACACACACACTCTCTCTCACACACAGTGACCACAGTCTCACTTCATGACAGTTTGATCGATGAGATGCACACGCAGGAAGCTGAAAGACTTGTTCTAGAAACTTCCATCGTCCTCATCCTCCCCTACCTCTCCCACACGAACAAATGAATATCAAATGAGCTTTACGATACACACCATCCTACCCCACCCACCCACCCACCTAACCACATGCAAGAGAAGACAACATAGAAACGAACACCCATTACTTATTTGTCTGCTCTGACAACTTAATGGCCACATAAGCTTTATCCACTCCAAGCACCTCCAAGTCCACACAAGCACACCCAACTAACATGCCTGTAACATGCGCACAATAAACGCCAATGCAGTATGTGCTCCTAATGCGATGGCCAATGCAGTATGTACTCCTAATGCGATGGCCAATGCAGTATGTACTCCTAATGCGATGGCCAATGCAGTATGGACTCCTAATGCAATGGCCAATGCAGTATGGACTCCTAATGCAATGGCTAATTGCACCCCATTGAGAGTGCAGCGCCATCCTTGTCACACGAGAGATGTTTTTGCTCCCGGTGACAATAGACTCCCTGCCCCTCGGCTGCCGACACACACACACACACACACACACACACACACACACACACACACACACACACACACACACACACACACACAATAGACTCCCTGCCCCTGGGCTGCCGAGGAGGGATGTTATTAGTGTCAGCGGTGCCCTGGGTGCAGCATTGGTATTCAGAGTCACACAGACCATCTCTCTCTCTCTCTCTCTCTCCGCTGCCGTCGCTCCCCCAGTCAGCGTGTTTACACACAGTCGCAGCTAATCACGCATGCACGCATGGACTCATGGACACATGGACACATGGATGGGCCCCCAGATGTGGACATGTGACGTGGGACATCATATGCGTACTCACGTACGTATAACTATCTCTCAAATCTCTCATACATGCACACACACATACTGTACGTACACACAGAGACAGACACGCACTTTCCCTCGCTCTCTCTCTATTTCACACACACTAAAACACATACACACCCACACTCCCTGTCTTTCCTTTTCTCTCTGAGACACACACACACACACACACACACACACACACACACACACACACACACACGTACACACACACACAATAAAGTGGTCACACTCTGCTGCTTTATGAACTCACCGTCCTGTGGATCTTGTCTTCCAGGTCCTGGTTGATCCTCTGTAGGGCCGAGTAGCTGCTCTGTATTCTGTGGAAGTAAAACACACACACACACAGACACACAGACACACACACCACACACCACACCACACACACACACACACACACACACACACACACACACACACACACACACACACACACACACACACACACAGGCCGGTTACCACACACACACACACCATCAATCCGCCTCTTCATTACTGGAGCAAAGGCCACTTCCATCCCCTGCTGTGGCGAATCCCTCTGCAGCGCCTGAGCGTTAAGGCATATGAATAGATTATGCCCGTCGGTTTTCGGAGACACGTAGACAAAAAAAATACTTTACAGCACCCACAGCCGTCGGAGAACCATAAATGTAAGCGAGTCCGTCGACAAAACTGCGTGACCACGAAGTAACGGAGTCGTAGAAATATATTTTGGCCTTTAGAGTTCACCAGCAGCACACCTCCGCCACCGAACCACACCACGCCTGAGGGCGACGCCGGATTAGGACCAGTTTAAATGAAACAGGAAAACTCCATAATATAGAAAATAAAAAACTTGAATAAACACACGGTTTGACCTCCTACGGATTCTGCCATTAACAGATTTTTTTGTAGTAGTCATGTCCAGTATTGTAAATCCAAAGCTAGGATGTGATGTATTAGAAAATCTAGGCCTACCAAGTTCAGTCATTAACTCTGGCTCTCTGGCTCGAAACTTGTGCCACTTGGCAAATCATGGTGTGCAAGAAAGCAAACGGTGAAGGCATGTGTGCTCTGAATGTGGCAACTCTGCCTTCGTTACTAGCCAGTGAGATAAATAGAGGAGACAGCAGGGGTGCTGAGAAGAAGAAGTCTAGTCCCAGATGTAATAAAGTACATGCCGTCATTTCAGTTGAAAATAGCTTGGAAATGTAAATTACAATTCAGTCTGTGCATGTAGCTGCAGGAATGCAAATGCATGTAAAGACACACACACACACACACACATTTATTAAAGTCCTATGCCAGTAATCCCATCTGTGTCATGAACCATCTTTGTAATGAGCACTTATGTTTCAATAGATCCTTTAACCAGAATCTAAAAAAAGACTCATGTTTAATGATGAAGGATGTTGTGTGTGTAATACAACTGCTAAATCCAAACACCACACAAACACAAACTCAGTGTGAGTGTTTATGAACCTATGTAATGAATGCTTATCCATGCGTAGCGAACTACAAGCGTTAATGGCTTCAAAGTATATTTAGAGGTTAAAGCATCTGGGGACTAATATATAACTTGTCCTAACAATTTCTGTCAAGTGTGACAGTTAAGAATATATATGCATCGGCTGGGCCAGCAATTATGATAATGTCTCCATGTACATCCCCTTCTCTCCTTCCATGAAGCGCTTAAAAGGCTCACATGAATAAAATCTAATTCCGTAAATGACATAATGTGTCATCAGTCATGCATTAAGGCTTTGGGGATGGATCATTACAAATGCGCCCCTATCCTTAACACCAAGGCCCCCTGTTAGATTCAGTCATTCTAGACATGCTTTTATCCAACACGACGCACAGTGAAGGTGATTTGCACCTCAACTCCCTGGACGCTGAATAGGAGACTTTGAAGTAGCTTGATCCAAGCTCTAATAGTTAAGTTATGGGAGAACCAGGCTATTAGGCAATAAAGACTTGATCTAAGATCTAAGACTTGAGGAGATATCGTCGGACAACCTCTACAGAGCAAGGGACCGAACCTCTTTGCAGTTTGTCCTCTACAGAGCAAGGGACCGAACCTCTTTGCAGTTTGTCCTCTACAGAGCAAGGGAGTGAACCTCTTTGCAGTTTGTCCTCTACAGAGCAAGGGAGTGAACCCTTTTGCAGTTTGTCCTCTACAGAGCAAGGGAGTGAACCTCTTTGCAGTTTGTCCTCTACAGAGCAAGGGAGTGAACCCTTTTGCAGTTTGTCCTCTACAGAGCAAGGGAGTGAACCCTTTTGCAGTTTGTCCTCTACAGAGCAAGGGAGTGAACCCTTTTGCAGTTTGTGTTTGTGCCACGAGGGGAGTAGCCTGATATTGTTGAGCCCCCCTGATGAAATATCATCTCTACAGTCTACATCCCGAATCATCTCTACAGTCTACATCCCGAATCATCTCTACAGTCTACATCCCGAATCATCTCTACAGTCTACATCCCGAATCATCTCTACAGTCTACATCCCGAATCATCTCTACAGTCTACATCCCGAATCATCTCTACAGTCTACATCCTAAATCATCTCTATAGTCCACATCCCAAATCATCTCCATAGTCTACATCCCAAATCATTTCCATAGTCTACATCCAAATCATCTCTACAATCGACATCCAAATCATCTCTATAGTCTACATCCCAAATCATCTCTATAGTCTACATCCCAAATCATCTCTATAGTCTACATCTCAGGTCTATACTGACTGGCATGTTCTGGGGGGACACTGAGCTGAGACCCCTGAGTCTTTCAAGGTATCCCACTGTAATCAGCACCATGCTACACCTCTGGTGTGATGTTTCTCAGTCATCATCGCCATGTCACTGTCTATGTCTTGTGTAGGCTACTCCCCCTGCTCTCTGGGCACGTCAATCCCCCACTCTGAGCGTGAGAGACGGCCCCAGAGAGCACTGTACACATCCCCTAAGAGCTCATCCATCTCCAGTCGGGGTTACAGCACTGCCGTGACGATCTCTGCGCGTGAGAGACTGCCCCAGATACCACTATACGCATCCCCTAAGAGCTCATCCATCTCTAGTCGGGGTTACAGCACTGCCGCCATGACCGATCCATGCTCAGGGCTCAATTCAGAGAACCTTGAGTAAGCGAGGGGAGCGTGCTAACTGCACAGCAGCATGTCTGGCGATCAGCACATCTACGCGATCAGCACGTCTAGGTGAGGTGTCTGGATGGGGGTTTGCACTCCCTCACAGAGCCATTAGAAATAGATCCCAGCTCTGGTATCAGGGCTTCACTTTTGGATCCTCAACCTATTATGTTTTCATAGTCTTCACACCACTGCTGTTTCTCAGGAAACTGAATTATCCCCCATCTCCTTCTGGTTATCCATCCCTTACCTATCCTCATTATCACTCTATCTTCTCCTGCTCCTGTCCTCCTATTGGTCTGTCCATCTTCCTCTTCTAGCTCTCCTGACCATGACTCACATTGCAGTTCCTCCATGAGTTTGTCAAAGTTTTTCTCTACTTTTATCTTCTCTAACTCCACCTCTTCTCCTCCATCCTTCTTTACTCCCATCTTCCTCTCCCCTCGGTATCTCCCCATCCTCTAGCCCCCAACTCCCCAACACAGTTTTTCTCTCCTCTCTCATTTCCCCCCCATCCTCTCCCTCTCCCCCACACTCCACAGAACCGTTTCTCAGTGAACATGTCCAGCTGCCTCTCTCCACATTTCATTTCCCACTGTATCCCCCTCTCCTTCTCTCCTCTTTCCCCCATGTTGCCTCACCGGCGCAGTTTCTCTGTGAACTTGTCCAGCTCCTCCTGGGCGCGGCGCAGCTCTGTCTCCAGGTACTGGCGGGTGGAGTCGAACTCGCTCTGCAGCAGCTCCAGCTTGTGGGTGGTGTAGGCGAGACGCTTCCGCAGCTCCTCCTTCTGCTCTTGCAGAGCGCTGCGAGCATGTGTGTGTGTGTGTTTGTGTGTGTTTGTGTATGTGTTTGTGCGTGTGTGTGTGTGGGAGGGAGAGAAAGAGAGAAAGAGAAAGAGAGAGTGAAAGAGTCTAGAGATGGAGCCTCGACACAGAAGGCTACAGAAGGTTAAATTCCTGCCGAGAGGTTGAATACTGATGAATGGCTGCCTCCACTCTGTAAAGTTGATGTGCACTCTATTCCACTGCATACCTCACTGTTATATGACTACTACCACCATTACTGCCATTACTGTTACCTCTTCCTGTGACAGCTACAGTATAAGAGTGGAACTAAAGGGAATGCGTAATAGAAGTTATTAATACAGTAGAAGTTGTGTACATAGAAATGGTAGTGTTACTTGTTAACTGAAGAAACTGTAACAAAAAAATAATGGCAATATGTCATAACTTTGGGCCATTTAACCTTTCTTTCCAAATAGACAGAACAAATAAATACACTGATCTGTTCATGGTCAGTGGAATACTATGGAAAGAGAAATGTAGAGTCATTGACTTTATAGAATTATTATATGTCATCATTATATCATTATCATTACTGTTGAATTATCTTTCAAGGGTTGGCTGCCTGTGACACTTTTTTTCTCTCAGCATTAATGCAAAACATCTTCGCACATAAGCATTCGACAAACCCTGGGTTAATTACCAGGTCACGGTATATCAATATCCTCAAAAAAAAAAAAAAAAAAAAAAACTGACAATGTAATTAACAAAACCCCAGATGAAGTGGGATGACAATAACCCAATATGTGTGAGATGATGGATGGGTGGATGGATGCAGCAGACAACAGGAAAGAGAGAGAGTGAGGGTGATGGAAGGAGGCGAGGCAGAGCTGGGGGCTAATGGTGGGGTCCTGATGAAAAGGAGGTGGGGAGGTGGGGAGAGGGAGGTGGTAATGGCTGTCTATTGACATCGAGATAACAGATAGTGCCGAGCTCCCGGGTCACTACGCTGTCTCTTCTCTAAGTAACAGTGTTATAAATAGAGTGGTGACACACACACACACACACACACACACACACACAGCTGTGTGTGGAGACTTTACACAACACCCACACACTTACACACTCTACCACAGATACAAACATACAGTACATGTTCACACTATTTAACGCTATGGACAAGGGCACATACACATACACACACACACGTCCCTGGACACATATGGATATATGAACATATATAAAAACAGATACAGAATGATACTGAGAAACATACAAACACATACACCACTTGTACTAATGGCTGATTCACACACACACGCACGCACAAACACACACACACACACACACACACACACACACACACACACACACACACACACACACACACACACACACACACAAACACACACACAGTCCTCTTATTATTCTATACCCTGAGGGAACTACAGAGAGCTGTCCTGCTGGGCTGTGTATTTGTTTTTCTCCCAAGATGACGAATGGGTGCAAATTAAATGGATATGGAGATCAATCGGGTCCCACTCATATGCGGCTTGATGGGTCCATTAATACACCCACACACTGTATTATAAAATAAAAACACACACACACACACACACACACACACACACTCACACTCACACTCACACTCACACTCACACTCACACTCACACACACACACAGACTAGTCAAATGCTGCCTCTCAATACTCCCACCTCTGCCATGAAGACATCCTGACTTCATCGACCACTGCCCCAGTTTCTCCAGTGAACCCCGACACAACGTGTACAGCCCCACAAAAAAGGTCTTTGGCTTTTTCACACCAGCGACTGGAAGATGACCTTGTTATCACAACACATGGTACATTCCGCCGTTGTCAACTCATACTAGTAGAAGCACATTTGAAATGTAAACAGCCTGCTACACTGCCATCCCAGATTTCCTATTTGTGAGAGATAGACTTTTTCACATTTCTGTGATCCAATTTGAAAATCACTCGTACTTACACTACACAACGCATATTTTTTTTCCTTCACCTCCCTTTTTTCATTTTTTTTCCCTTTGTTTACAGTGCTTGGAACCTCTCGTTCTAGATATTTTTGCTTTTGTTAAACGCATCCCAGCTCCACCTCCATGCAGCGGTGGTGTGTTTTTCCCCCTCTGCTTGTCGTTGGCTGACTCTTGGAGCGGCTTTGATGTTTTAATTAGACCAGCACCTTTGGCTCTGTGACTCACCAGCCTCCACCGGTGCCGCAGATGGGAGTGAGAGGGAGCTGGAGATGATGTGGAGTAGTGATGTGACAAGAGAGGCTCAGCGCTCGCCCAGGTAAACACACACACACACACACACACAGGCACACACGGCTACACACACAACGGCCCTCCGAACAAAAATGAGGCCTGACTCATACTACACAACTTCAGTCAGTGTGTGATTGTTGAGCTGCGATGGAGAGGGAGACATGGCGTGGCTGCTGAGTGGTCTGATGTTTGATGGCCTTCGTGTCAGATTGGAGTGGATTGATTATGGACAACCCGGTGGGCGGATGAATTAGAGAAATGAAAGTGCATTCTCTTTCTCACTCTCTTTCTCTCTCTCTCTCTCTCGTCAAACTTTCTTTCTCTCTCTCTCTCACCTTTTCTTCTGATGTTTCCATCCATTCCTGGAGGTTTTGAGCGCGGTTTTCCCAATGTATATCTTTTTCATGATTCCTCTTTATCTTCTCCTCTCTCGCTCGCATGTGTGCCTTCAATTCTCTCTCCACTGCTGGGCCCCCAGATCCTTCTCCTCTCCACTCGTTCTCACCCTCTTCCCCCTCTCCACTCTTCTCTTCTCTTCTCTCCTCTCTTCTTTTCTTCTCGATCCCCCTATCCACCCTCCCTGCTCCTGTTGCTGTCCCTGCAGGTGTGATCTTATTCCCGGGGGAGTTGGTTAGCTCGTGGTGCCTGAGGAGGGAGAGAGCTGTCTGCCTGCGTGGAGCCTGCTGACGGAGCACGGGGAAACAGGCCGCTCGGTTCTCGTGATTAAAGAGCTGCCGCACCACACAAGGAGAGAGAAACACAGTATTTGTTTGCGAGCACACATACACACACCGACACACACACACACATATATATATACACACACACACACACTGTTAAAGGGACAAAACTGCGCACGCACACCAATGCACACTCAAAATACACACTTCCTCATGTCATGGAAAGCCACATTTATTTATTTAGCACATTTAAAAACAACATTTGCTATCCAGTCGAGGTGACTCAGCTGACAGTAAAAATAAACAATAATATCAGAATAAGTGATTTAAATGATTAAAAGACATAAATAAATAGATAAAAGAATAAGAGAAAAATAAACAGATAAAAAAACTGAAATATGAATAATAGAACAGAGGAAGGTTATCAAAACAATAAAACACAACGAACGAACCATCACCTAGTTCAAACCCAGGGACAGCCAGTGTATAAAAATGAATTTTCAATCTGATTTTAAAAGCGTCCAGGCAGGCCTATTCTATAGGACCTGTAACACTAAAATCTCAATCTCAACCTTTTATTTTAAAATTAGATCTCGGTAAAACCAATAACAGCTCATCTGAGGACCTTAAAGCCCATGCCGGAACATAGGGGGTCAGGAGATTGAATGCTGGAGCAAGACCGTTCACAGCCTTAGAAAATAACAGTAAAACCTTAATGTGTATCCTGAACCTCACGGGGAGCCAATGTAGAGCAGCTAAAACAGGTGTGATGTGCTCTTGGTCCTCGTTAAAAGTTTGGCTGCAGCATTTTAGACTAATTGTAGCTCGGAGAGTGGTGCTTGGATGACACCTGAGTAGAAGGCATTACAATAGTCCAGCCTGGAAGATATGAAAGCATGCGCCACCTTCTCACAGTCTACCAGGGGAAATTCTACACTTTAGCAATTAGTTGATAAAATGAGGCACTAACCACAGACTTTATTTGCTCATCAAATGTTTAATTCTGAGTCAAAAATACCCCAAGGTTCTTTACAACAAGTTTTTTGTGTGGTGTAAATGAACCAAGTATACTGCTAGCGGTCAGGGAACCAAAGATAATCACCTCTGTCTGTTTTCATTAAGTTTGAGAAAGCTATTTCCCATCCAGTACTTGATATCCTCAAGGCGGTCAAAAAGGGGCTGTAGATCATCATGTCCAGGACTGAGAGGTAGATAAATCTGAGTGTCATCTGCATAGCAGTGATAAGAGATCCCATGCTTTCTAATAAGAACAGAAGGAGACCTAGAATTGAACCTTGAGGGACTCCACACGAGAGGGGGGCAACGTTTGATGAGATGCCATCCGTAATGATAAAAAAAAGGCCCTATTAGATACATAGGAGGCACACCGCTGAACCGCCATTCCCTTAATGCCAACGAAGTGCTTCAGCCGCTCAAGTAACACTCTATGGTGCAGGCCTTAGAGTCAGCTGTGAGCAGCAGATCATTTGAGACTTTCAAAAGGGCAGGGTCAGTGCTGTGCCCTGTGAAGAACCCTGATTGGTACATGTCTAAGATCATATTCTCAGTCAAATCCCTTTGTAATGTAATAACCACCTTCTCAATGGGAGCTAAGAGATAGGTCTGGGATGATAGGAGGGTTAATCTGGATCCAGGTTTTTTTTCTGCTTTTTTTAACCACTGCATGCTTGATGGATAAAGGTACAACCCCAGACCAGTGTGAAAGTGTGTGGGTGTTGTGTTTAGTCGCCACACACAACTGTGTGTGTGTGTGTGTTAGGGTGTGTGTGTGTGTGTGTGTGTTTGTGTTTGTGTGTGTGTGTGTGTGCACACTACTACCCACAACATAAAACCCCTCCTTGAAAGGACGGGATGATCTCAAATCTGTGAGGCAAGTTGTGGCTTTCATATGGGACACCAGGAAGTGAGGCAGGGAAGTGATACCACATTAAAATGATCTCACTATTAGAGGCATGCAATGCATTGTGACAGTCGAAAGCTGATGTAGAAACTGGGGGTTAAGCACTGATAGTGCTGAGTAAAACCCTAGGCCTATGGTGGTTCTGTCCAAAAGCAATTCCTGGCTTTCTTAACAGCCTCTTGTTAATTTTGTGAGCAGTTAGGCTCGATGTTATAAGATACCTACAGACTGTCCTTTTTCCGTTTGCACTCAGCCCTTCTCCATATATCAATGTCTGCATGTTGTCATAAAACCAGGGCTGAGAAGGAGGCTTGTGTCTGAACATTTTCAGAGGTGCAATAGTGTCAAGGACTGAGGTACACGTAACGTAAGTCATCGACGTCTGAGTGGGAGTTAGACAGAGAACCAGGTTTAAAGGAAACACAAAAGAGGC
>NC_045166.1:5646205-5695890 GCF_900700415.2 Clupea harengus
TCTCTTTAACTTGACTGCCAAAAAAGCGAAGTAAAACCCCCACAGATTTCTACTTCCTCTGTGTTCCCTTCTTTAGCACCGTATGGTATTTGGCTATTTGTGAGTTTTATTGGCTTTGAATGTTCTACAACTGTCTACTACTACATGACTCTCTCCCAGGATGGTGCCACTTGTCCTTGTGCAATAATTCGAATGAATGTAAATAAAGAAGCAGGAAGATGCTCAAGTATAAATAAATAAACAAAGAAAGAAAGGTCGAAAGAATTAGGGTTCACATTAGGGGGTATAAGTAAGTAGTATTATATGAAAATGGGTTGCGTACCATGTTGATTCCTCTGGGCAGAGAGACGGACCTGCAAGGGTATTTGAAGAACCCCTCGTCCCAGTTCAGCACAGGGCCAGGACTGCTCATCCGCTCCAAAGAGTTCAGGTGGCACTCTGGGACCGGAGTCACGGCCCTTCCTCTCTCCTCCTTCTGGGGCAGAGCGGCGTTCTCCATCTTCACCTTCCTCTCTTTCATCTCATCCTGCCTCCTGACGCAATCTATGTCCGTCTCCAGGTAGGCCTTCCCCTTCCCCACAGCGGTGGGATCCTGGGAGCCAGGGAGCTCGTCCTGCATCGTCTTCCCAGGCTGGGTGGCTTGCTGCTGTACTTGCCCCAAAGACACGCTCCCTTCTGGGCCCTTCTGATCCGGATGGGTGGAGTGGCTGGTGCCGGGCTGTGGCAGCGACAGCACGCTGGTCGCGGTGGTGGATGTGGGCGACGCGGGGGGCGTCTCTCGGCTGAAGGCCTGCAGGCTGGCGGGAGACAGCACTCTCTGGGTCACCTCATCCAGGAACTGCGAGAACTTCAGCTTGGTCTCGATGATCTGCTCCAGGCGACTCTCTGCCAGTGACAGACTGCTGGAACCCCTCCCACCGCCCTCTGCCAAGCCCTCTCTCTCACTCTGTCCCACCCCAACCCCCAGGAGCTGTATGGCCGGCCAGCTGTGCACACACTGACCCCTGCTGATGGGAGGTCTGCTGTTGTGATCAGGAGGCGGGTGCTGGCAGAGATGAGTGTTGTTGTGGGTGACAGCAGAAAAGCTGCCTCTGTCTGACAGGAAATCACTGGTCCTGCTACTACTACTGCTGCTGCCACAACTACTACTACTGCTGCTGCTACTGTTGGTGCTACTTCCGCTGCTGCTGCTACTTGCGCTGCTGCCAGTAGTGGTTGTGGAGCTGGCGGAGGTCTGGGTACTGGCAATGCAGTCAGGAGGCTTTTCCTGACACAACTGGAGGCTGCTGGCTCTTCTCAAGGTGGCCACTGAGGAAGTGGTGCTGTTTGAGAGAAATTCACTGCTGCCGCTGCTGCTGTTACAGCTACTGCTGCCACTGATGATGGTGGTAGAGGATTTGGCAGATATCTGGGTACTGGTCTCGCATTCAGGTGCACCTTGCTGGTAAAGCTGGATATTGCTAAATCTTGTCACGGTTGCCAACGAGGAGATGGTGCTGTCTGTGAGAAAATCACTGCTGCTGCTGCTACTAATGCTGCTACTAATGCTGCTAATACTGCTGCTAATACTGCTGCTAATACTGCTTTCACAGTTAGCGGTGGTCAAAGCAGTGGTGGCGGAGCCGGTTGATGTCTGGACTCTGGTGTTGCCTTCAGCAGGTGGTTCTTGCTCGCACAGGTCGATGTTGCTGGCTCTCCTCAAGGTGGAAACAGAGGAGCTGCTGCCGTCTGAGAGGAATCCCTCACCACCGCCGCTGCCGCTGCTGGAGCTGTTTGAGTTCTGGACCATGGGGCTGGAAGGCACGCTAGAAGGGCGGGCTGGAGCTCCCTCCTCAGACTCCTTCAGGGGAGACGGGCAATCATCGCTGGCCCTCTGAGACAAAGACGTGAACGAGAATGAGGAGGAGGAGAAGGTGGCCGAAGACGAGGACGAGTAAGACACCGTGACGACGGGCTTCTTTTCAGGCTGGGCCTCCTGAGAGAGGCTGTTGGTGGATGCCATGCTGTCAGATGCCATGCTGTCGGCTGGCATGGGGCTCGCTACTGTGCCAGGAGCTTTGAGGCAAAGAGAGAGAGTGCGACAGGATGCAATGCCCCAGACTGGCCAATTTGACAAATGGACCATGGCTAAGAGGCTGGCCCTGATTTTAAAGCATTTAGCCCCGATACGTTCTCTGTCTGGTCTGCTGCCCTTTTGTACTGACCTGGGCTCAGCCTCCCCACACTTTCCATGGATTCTGTTTTAAAGGTACAATATGTATTTTTTTTGCCACAATCAAGTCAACCTGAGTCAACTATTAAAAGATTATGTCTACCAGTATACCAGACCATTGTATGCTCCTTATTCTTTGACACTTTTGATGTACTTGCTTATGTGTCACGTCCAGTTAAGATGAAATGATTGGAGGCAACAGAAAATGTGTAGGGAAATTAGGCAATGCTGTTTTTTCATCATTGACTTTAGAATGACATCATCAAAAGCATTTTTTTGTTTTACAATAAAAAGTACACGTTGCACCTTTGAAACGACGAATCTGAGTCTAAGTGATACGATTTTATTCTCTCTATTGATGATTCACTACTAGCCGTCCTTCCATCACACATCACCAACATCCTCCCAGCCGACATCTCTGAGTTGTTGATAAAAACAGCCTCCTTTGGCCCGTTCCCAAAACCCTAATGCAGCACTTTTATCGCACACACCCATGAGACACAACTCAGTCAAGTTCAATCAGATTAATTTCAGCACCCGCAGGTAGGAAAACCAATAAGGAACAAAGAGAGCGAGAGGAATTTAGCACTCCCAGACCGCCATGACGAATGCTTCTATAAAAGCTCAGTGTTTAATTAGGGCAGCTAACGATAGTTGAGCCGGCAGTCAAGCTGTCCAAACTTTTTTTGTAGGTCAATGCTTCCTGCTGTTCATTGATCACGAGCTGCATGCTAATGCTAATGCTAATCTAAATTCACAGCGAATGATAGAAAGAGTGCATCGGTTTCGGTCACTTTAAATAGAGGTAGTGAGAAAGAAGCAAATTAAATCAGTGTTCAAAGAAGCTTTGCTGAACTGTGCCTATGATTTGCACTGAAAAGCATTAGTGAGATTGGAAAATGTAAGTGTTAGTGATTTTGGAATCCAGCACTTCCTTCACCAACTCCCAAGGTGTGGCATCCAACACCTTCCAGTATGGTGCACAAACACAGAAGGGTGCATTAAAACATTACTGATGATTACTGACTGATTACTGATCATATTTTGGTTCATGACAGAACACGCTTCTTCTCAGAAATCTTCTTCAAGCAGGCCTTATGACACGTCTCGGTACTGCTTAGTGCTGTGGCTTCACATGCTATTTTGACCTATCTCAAGATTCTCACATATCCAGACGGTCCCTGTCTAAGCGATCTGTGAACATCCCAGGGACAGTTTAAAGCAATCTGCTAGTGGGTTGAGAGATAGCAGAGTTAATGCACAATCCATGATGGATCTTGATTTTTCAATTTGTTCTGATCTTCGTGTCTTCATGTACTCATCCCTTAAAGCTATCCATACCGCACCTCAATCAATTACAGCGTCTGTATCCGATATCTGGGTAAATGATTCACACCAGCCCCCTTCCATAGGTCATGCATAAATGCATGATGTTTTCTATACTTTTGTTTCAGCTCCATTTCTGGTGTGTGTGTGTGTGTGAGAGAGAGTGTCTGTATGCGCATGTTTATGTGCATGTTTGCGCTTGTAGAACCGCAATACCAATACCACTGATTCAGTGCTGTCTCGTCAGGATTCATCTCGTCATGTTGTTTTTCCTGTCGTGGGTTGAGGCCTCTATGTACCCATATGGGCCCCGGTGTTCAGTTCTTTCATTAGGGTGGTGGTCACATCTTTTTTTTCATATGCAAAACACCTTCTTCTACCTCCCCCTCTCTTTCTCTCCTCCCACCTTCTCTCTCATGTCTTTCACTACCCCCCCCCTCTCTCTCTCTCTCTCTCTCTCTCTCTCTCTCTCTCTCTCTCTCTCTTCCTCTCTGCGCTAGTCACAGCCTCATGCTTGTACAGACTGGGGAGAAGAACTGCCTGTCCTCTCCAATTAGTGCTGCATAATAATAAGGACTGCCTGATTCCTGTGAGGGGGGAGTCAGATGGAGCAAGGGGGGGGGGGGGGGGGGGGGGGGGGCGCGCATGCGCTCCCCCTGGTGTCGGGCTGTGTGCTAAGCCCCCTGCTACCCTGCCCCCCCCCCAAACCCCCCCCCCCGCTGGCATACATCTCCCTGGGGGCATTTCCAGTCTGCTGGTAACGCCTGGTGCCAACAAGACGCCTAGGTGCCTCGCACAGCTGTGTAGCATGCACAGTACAGGCTTCTCAGGCGCAACCTTTTTTAAGTGTCCTTCTGTTGTTGATGGGGACTGGCTGTTTAAGTGTCCTCTGTGATAAATTACTTTGATAGTCTGTTCTCAATGTGAAGAGGAGGAGGAAGGCAACTTTAGAAACTCTTGCCCTGATGATGCCACACATTGAAGGGGAAAGCTCAGGAGACAGCGGCGGCCATGAAATTGATTCGCACTACACCAGTGCCAGAGAGGATAATTGGTGAGTGCTGTCGAAAGGCTGTGCTCTGCCTTCCTCCTCTTTTTTTCTCTCTCTCTCTCCCTCTCTTTGTATGTATCTATCTAGCTTTTTTCTTGCTCCTCTAGCTGCTCTGCCAGACCTCCTTGTCTCTCCCTCTGGATGTACTTTCACACCTCTCTGTCTCTCTCTGTACCCGAGGTCCAGACTTAGGTAATGGCCCAGTGTGTGTACTGTGGAGGTGTGGCACCTCCTCTTCGGTCTTCCTTGCTCATTAAGCCAGAGACCCCAGCATGGTGCTATGCCTCGGCGAGCAGTCCTGAGCGCTTGTGCCGGCCTATCCACCTCCACCTCCACCTCCACCACCACCGCCTCCTCTTCCTCCACCCTCGCTTCCCGCTGCCACCAGGTGCTCTGCCATGCCATGAGCACACCATGTCCACGTCCACGTCCACTGTGCATCGTCTGGTAGTGTGTGGAGCCTGACGGTTGGTGCGCTCCCACGTCATCACTTCTCCGCTTTCTGAGAGAGGACACGCTCTTCCTTTCTGATACAGGACATGCTCTTCCTTTCTGATATAGGACATGCTCTTCCTTCTGATGGAAAAGGAACAGTAAGACACCTGTTTTAGTAGATGATGATGACTACAATGAAATAGTAAATATCAATCATATGAAATGTAAATAATGTTACAATTTTATTTTCATTTAGTTTTATTTCACGCAGATTTTATTTGAGTGTGTCCTTATTTTTTAGCCGTAAGCTAATTTGTAGTTTTTTCAGGAGCACTAGTAAAAGCTTGCAGCTCTACTCACAGAACAGGACCAATAAAAAAACGCCAGACCAACTCACAATACATCTATTATCTCTGTCCTTGTCTGCCTGTGCAGTTGAATCACTGGTTTAGGTTTTTTCAATCCACAGGCACGATGACATACAAAAGCTTGAACTGAAACGTTTTTTCTGGACACATTCATTATTTTGCTGCAAGGCTACCTTATACAGAGGATACAGTTTGGAGTGAAGTGAATTGTGCTGTTACAAATGTGGGCTATCAAGGCTGTGAACTACATCTATCTCTTTCAAAAAACTGAAATAAAACCCACGCCAGACCCATACAACCAAGAGCTGTATAAATCCATAAGATTTCTTGTGCAGCACATCCCATTAAAGGCCTATTCACACAAGCGTTTTCACCGTGCAATACCTTATTTCCCTAGCTGCTTCGTTATGACAACCAGTGAACAGGGACTGCTTGATCAATGGCTGCCTGAAGATGATTGGAAAATACAGTATCTAAAAGATAAGAGTAGATTCTTGAAATGCATGTCAGTTTAAAGATTTAGTTTCTTGGCGACCTGGAAAGGAAAACATAGCTGCTGAGACAACTCCACCGGCAATGCGAGGGACCATCTGACCTCAATACAAGTCATTATACCACGTCTTTTTTTCCGCTCTCAGTGGAGAGAAGCTGGCATGGACCTGCGCTGGTGCCCTGTCTGAGTGGTTGTTTGAGAGCCCTCCTAAACACACACACACACACACACACACACACACACACACACACACATGCTCATCCAAATTCAGAAACAGTGTTCATCTATGGAGTTAGGAAGAAGTATTGAAGTATTGCCACAGTGCACAGACACAAAGTCAATCCACTTGAGAGCGATGGCGACTCAGCCCACGTACTGATATGATGTATGGGCTACTTAATACAAAGCTAATTAGTCTCTGTTCTTATGTGACTTTTCCCCCCCTTGTGTAAGTTTTAGTGTCTTTGATTCTGGCTCACAAAAAGCTCACCAAAGCTTTTCTTGGCTGTGATTTTCATTTTCTTTTTTTCCTTTGACATACATTAAGTCGTAAACAAGCAAAGTCTATTCGGTCTCTTGTGTCGGCACACGGGTAACCATGGCAACAAGCTGACGGGCGGCAGGATCATGAGGAAAGCAGCCGCATGTCTCACTCCACTCCGCCCTCCCCACCACGAGCACACACGACGACCACTGATTTCTTGCAAGTAAAATGGCTGAGTGATGGCGCCATCATGTGGTTGATCTGCAGAACATGCCACTCTGGTAAAAAAAACATTTGAAAATGGCTTATATGTTGAAAATATTATTGAAGAAATTACTGAAATATTGACAAAATAGCTAGATGATGACTGTACATCCCATTTCACCACATATATCATACCATACTGGAGGGATTCTCAAATCTGGGGAAATAACCCCGATTAGATGTTAAATATGAAACATCAATGTCAATAATAAAGTTAGGGATATCAACATGTGAACTGAGTGTTTGATCCCTTTGCACCTATATATCCAGTGTCAAACTTTACACCAGGGAACATTACAAATACGACACATTTTCAAGAAAAACAACTTACAACTGAAATGTAACACAGAAACTGAAACACAGATGCCCTTTCGATAGTGATCCATGCTTTTATTTTCAGGTACAAGAAATAAACTTGTAGGCCACCTGGTAATCCATGAGCTCTACCCAGTGTTGTACATAACAACACCCTTAAGTGTTTACAGAAACAGCATCAACGATCAGGTGGAGTGACTTGCAGGAACAGCACATATTTTAAAAAATGAAAAAAAAAGCAACAAAAAAATGCCTGAAATATACATGTCATTGCATGCAGTAACCCTAACTTCATTCTGATACATTGCGAACTGTGTTGAACTCTAGTTCACACGTTAACACGACTGAGGTGAACTCTTGTTTGAACAGGTTTGATTTTTTGAAAGTGCTAAAAAGGTAAAACGTTTTTTTTCTTCCTGATAGACAGTGCAGCACAGTATTATAAAAAAATGAACACGGTGACTGTCTAGCTTCTATAGGCTGGTGAGGTCATCCCATAACTGGATATAAAGCTCAACGAGTACATATTCCACAGTGATGCTATAAACTATGAAACAGCAACCCTGTGACAGTGCTTACTGTGACATGCAACGTGTGTTTGAATGCTGTGACGTGACAAAGGCCACCTGGATGCAAAACACAACTGAAACTTTGTAAACACAGATTGATAACATAAACATCTGCAGAAGTGGACAGTGGCCGGAACCTTTGAATGCTGAAGATGTTGAAAAGGAAAGTGCTTAAAGGTAAAATGTTTTTCTGATAGACAGTGCAGCACAGTATTTAAAAAAAATGAACAAGGTGACTGTCTAGCCTAATTGCATCAGGTCAACTGTTATCACACTGCGGGCATTTAAATGAAGACTACCTCTTCTGTCTCAGGAGTAGAAAGGAATTTTTTATTTGGTTGGCGTCTATTCAGCGTCTGTTGAAAACTAGTTTTACTGGATGAGGGCCAAAGCAAAAACTATTCCTATCTCTACATTTCCATCAGCAGCTTCAGCTTTGTGGCCTTAAACTGATAGTTCTTGACCTAAGATAGTGCGTTCGACGCACTGAGGAAAACACACCAATAATGCTATGCAAACAGTAAAATAAAGCTGGAATCTCCAGACTCAAAAAATGGCTGACTATAAGAGCATCAGTGAGGAGCGAATGGAACAGAAGCTTCCATGATCTAAAATCTCAACCAGGATCTTAAAAAAACCAAGAACAGAACAGAAAGACTTTTGCAGAAAAATAAAACTGCTCCATACATTTAGACAAAGTTTAGAGACAATGTTAAGAAATACAAAAACAACCCTGGTCAAAGAAACTACATGCATAAAATACATAGGAATAATCATATTGTGCTTGTGTGCAGCGCCTTTAGAGTTCCATTATTGTAAATCTTCCCGTGATAATGAACCCCACCATGATAGAGATGAATAAGCATCCTCCGCTTCAGAGACTCCAAGAGGCATTATTGCATATCTATCTGAAGTGCTTTACTGACTGACAAACGACATTATGTGTCACTCACATTACTGATCAAACTCGGGGTTAAAGTTAGCAATTTCACACTCAATCAAGCCAAGGTGCATGATTTGATACAGAGTTTTGTGATGATAAATGTTGTGGTCTCTCGCAGTGTACAGTGAATGTCCTGATTCTAAAGTTATTTTTAAAACACTGCATGTGTTATCTGAAGTTTTCCATTCACAGAGGACTACAACTCAAGTCACTTTTCTGGTTCTTTCGATTATCCACAGGTCCTAATTCTACATCCTGTATCTATGCAAACACAATGAACCTACTAGGAGCAAAATGTGTAAATGAAATGCCAAGCTAAATTGTATTAATGCCAGTGACATTATCAGTGACCGGTGGCTACTTCCTCAGTTGGAAATATTTGTAATATTTACAACAAGCATTGGTACTTATGTTAAATGTAAAACATGCGCAAGGCATGCATCTTGGTCTATTCCTGGAGTAGTTTGACAAAAAGGGCACTTGCGCTGTAATATTAAACTATTTCTTATATCAAAGATAAATATCACAAAAATATATTTAAAAACCCAGTATAGAAAAGATACTCTATTAAGTACTAACACAGTGACAAAAGATGCATCTTTTGATGCGTGTAACCATCCACCTACTGCTCAATCGGTACCTCCAAGTCCAACCTCACTTCTTCCCACCAGGCTGCTCAATCAGCTTCCCTTTGTGGTACTTCTGGCCAATACCGTAAGGCACGTGGGCGGCGATGGTCCCCAGCTCCTTGGCGCCCTCGATGTGGAACATTTGGTCGTCGAAAAAGATGTGGGGCTTGATCTTCTGCAGCAGCGGGCCCTTGGGGGCCCCGGCGAGGAACAGAGCCTCGTCGATCTCCAGGCCCCAGCTCCGCAGTGTCTTCAGCACACGGGCCCCGGAGCTGGCCGCGCTGCGCGCCGTTACCAGGAAGGTGCGGATGGGACAGTTCAGACGCTCGTTTTTGGCGTAGAACTTCCTCTGCAGCTTGCCCAGCGCTTCCAGGAAACACTTCAAAGGACCCTGAGGAGAGGCAAGGTGTTCATGAGAACGCAGGTGCAAATTCTGCCCATGGCACACATTGTTCTTGCTGACCAAGAGTATGAAATAACAAAATGGATGAAGAATATTAGTTTGCAGTAACTTATTGCTGTTATTATTGCTACTTTAAACAGCATCTCGCTAAACAGTGAAAAAACTTCAGTTTAATTCAATGACATCTTAATACCATTACTTACAGTAATTGTATTAATATTATATTAGTTATTACCATATTTTGTTACAATTATATCATATACAAGATATTTTGGATATAAATATATCAGGGATACAGTTTACTGGGTCACATCGTTGATACCATCACATGGCCACAAATTACCTGTGCAAGAGGTTTGTTCTCAAACTCCTTCTCATGCTCAAAGAATGTGTCCAGGCCATGTTTCTTCACGATGATCTCAGACTCGTCTGAGAAGAGGACGGCGTCGCCGTCGAACGCCACTCTCAGCTGATTATCACACAACTGGTTTTGTATATCAGCGCCGAACATGGTGGCAGCGGCGATACCTTCAGAAATAGGACAGAGGAAGCAGGCTTACACTCTCTCTCATGTACTAAGACTAAGGCTAACTGATATGTCTAACTTTGTGCTGATACTATCTATCAGGCTATCTAAGGCTTACCACTTAAAAGTCTGGTATAGTATTGACAATTTAGCTGCTGTACACAAAGCATAGTTTGTGAAATGCTTTTACTGAAAGTGACTCACTTCACAGCAAAGGTGTGATGGTGGACGTTGCTTGCATTGTGTGGGTACTGAACCAACATGTGTGGCACTGCCCCATACTCCTCCCACTAAATCCCAGTATAATAAAGCTGTTCTACTCTAATGTAACTGCTTTCAGAGCTTCCCTCCTGTGGGTCTCATACCTTCTTCGATGGCTTCCTGGACCTTCTCCGAGTCCTTGGAGAGGTAGAGGTTGGTCATGTAGGCCTTCAGGTAGCCAATGGGGCTCTGGCCGCCGGTCATGCAGAACCTCTCAATGGTCAGATCTGTAGAAATCAGTACCAGTGACTCATTCATCCACTGCTTTCCTCTCCTCCTCATCTCCTCTCATTCATCCACTGCTTTCCTCTTCTCCTCCATCTACTCTCATTCATCCACTGCTTTCCTCTCCTCCTCCATCTACTCTCATTCATCCACTGCTTT
This sequence comes from Clupea harengus, assembly GCF_900700415.2. NCBI lineage: Eukaryota > Metazoa > Chordata > Actinopteri > Clupeiformes > Clupeidae > Clupea > Clupea harengus. The sequence goes on from NC_045166.1 coordinate 5,656,869, forward strand.
CCTCTCCTCCTCCATCTACTCTCATTCATCCACTGTTTTGCTCTTCTCCTCCATCTCCTCTCATCCATTCATTCACTGCTTTCCTCTCCTCCTCCATCTCCTCTCATTCATCCACTGCTTTCCTCTCCTCCTCCATCTACTCTCATTCATCCACTGCTTTCCTCTTCTCCTCCACCCAGTTAATTCTTCTAGTCACTCAATCCGTCTTCATACCCTACAGGCCATGCAGTGTATTACACAACAGGCACAGTTGGCTCTATCGAGGTAATTAACCAGTAAGATGCACGGCGTGCTCCCCAAATAGTAAGCTATTCTGGGTTATCTACTACATAATTAAAGCCAGGCACCATGAGGAAATCCAGCCACTCTGTCCTCATCTGGAGTTTACTGTACAATCACAGAGAAGCCGTCTTAAAGATGTAGCACACAGTTCTGCCAATCACAGAGAAGCCGTCTTAAAGATGTAGCACACAGTTCTGCGAATCACAGAGAAGCCGTCTTAAAGATGTAGCACACAGTTCTGCGAATCACAGAGAAGCCGTCTTAAAGATGTAGCACACAGTTCTGCCAATCACAGAGAAGCCGTCTTTAAGATGTAGCACAGAGTTCTGGCAATCACAGAGAAGCCGTCTTAAAGATGTAGCACACAGTTCTACCAATCACAGAGAAGACGTCTTAAAGATGTAGCACACAGTTCTGCCAAGAAGCAGTGTTTATACAAGAACAATAGAGGACGGGGTCATACCTGCATGGCACATAACATAACACATAACAAACGAAAACTATGACATTTAGATTAGCTGCTTTTACTAGCTACATTTCTTGAATACATTTTGCTTAAGTGATTTCTATTGATAAATGAACTGCTGTATAAAGAGGTCACTTGTACCGGTGGAGCTGCTTTTGGCTTATGACACAGGCAAGGCCAAAGCGCAAGCAAATCCCATAGAGGTACCAATAGTTAGGCAAAAAGTGTATTTACAGTTTAAAATCTGTATTTACAGTATTATAGAGCATCATATTGCCATTAGCAATGAGCCTCTGCATGAATTTGAAGAGGATAAAAAAACTAGTTGCCCACATGATGCCACTAGCTGAGTAGCAAAAAGTAGCAAATTGCTGCCTCGTGTTGATTTAAATGTATTCCTTGTGCGATGGCGTGGCATTATATCGTGCTATTCTTTTGAACCTGCTATGGTTAGTCATGTTAAAAGCAGGAACGTATTATTGTCTATGATCAACGTGCACACACACCTAACTTTAGGTTACTACTGGAGTAAGTGGACCGTGTTGGCTCAGCACGCCACACCTACCATAATGATTGATGCTGTTAATCAGCCTCACCCCGACCTGGGCGTGGTTGTTAGTCATCAGAACGATGTCGAAAAGCTCCTCACTGTCTGGGTACAGTTGCCGCAGTCTGGCATTCACAGTCATAAGAGCCTGTGGAGATTCAGCGTTTACACAGGTATTAGGAAACTATGGAAGAACCACATAGCACTTTGCTATTGAAGGTGGATTTGGGTGTAATCCTTAGGTCTGCATATGCTACATAGGGCCTATGCTTAATGGGACAGACACTACAGGTCATGCTTGTTTATCACCATGTAGAAGTTGGAAAAACACTTGACATTCTTCTCCTTCCACCATGCAACTGGTCTTTTACAGCAGCATTCTCTGTTATAGCGGGTGAATGTGTTAACACTGAGAGGACTGCCAAGTGCAGCCTGAAATAACATGATTACAACTACTGTCTGATGAGATGTACAAATAAATTCCAACTAAAAGAGTTAATTCACAAAGAAATGATTCACAAGGACAATAAATCGCAAATAGGCTGAGTCACAACATTAAGGTAACTCTCAATCTGGACTCACCTTTACAAATGGGAACGCCACACCAGGTTTCAGCGGTTCATTTTCATGCTCTACCTGATGACCGACATACTTCTCCACCCCTTCCTCCTCGTAAATCTTCCTTTCCTCAGTCATGTTGAATAAAGTCCGTGAAGATACTGCGATGGTCACGGCATATCTCGGTTTGGGCTGTCAATCGAGAACAGCGTAAATGCATACAAAGAAAGGCTCTGGAATGTGCTATTAACTAATAATAACAAAGCAAGCAGCGTTAAGGGAGTCCTCCTGCTCAGCTAACGAAACTAGGATACTCACGGGTCTAGGTGTTTTCGTTTTCAAGTTGTCGAAAAAGGCTTTGGCGGCTGCCCAGTCTTTCTCTTCCCCAGGATCAATTGCACTGTCGGCCACCATGTCGGCGGGTTTTATTTCACTCATGTTATCAGATCGTTCAGTTATTTCTTAAAATGTGTAGGTTGGTCCGACACACGGTTCTGCTACAGGGTCTCAGTCAGAAAACTTCTACTACAATCGCGGAAATGGAAAGGGATGTTTGAAAGGGGCGTGACGTTTTACCCATGATTCTCGGTTCCTAGTTTGGTGCAAGCATAGACATGCAGGAGGGGTCTAGTATATATGTCTATGGGTGCAAGCCCCATCCTCGGTCAAGAAAGCCTCGGGCACTTGAGTTGGTGTACCTGCATGAGCCCTCGTGGAGTGTTTGGCCTACTGTCTCTATCAGGCCAAATACACAATCATGTCCTTTTTAAGTCAGATCTAGCTAGACTGGTGGCCGTTTGACTCATATCAGCAATATTTTATCTATAATGCGAGCGAACTGTCAAACTAAAAGTGCATATAAGCCTGTCAGGATATGTGATAGCTTATGCCAATCGAATGTAATACAAATTCAATTCAATTCAATTCAACATTTTCTATAGGTTATTTCTTATCTTCCAGAAGGTTACTATGATTGGCCATGTAAGGCCTTCTTCCATTAGAAAATAGATTCAAATTAGTTTGAGGATTTCAAAGAGTGCCCAACCCTAGAAGGCTATGTCCTAATAGCAATTTCATGGCGTGCACACTTCAATAACTTAATGGATCGGGGCGCTTCAGTTGTCTTCTAACAGATTCCAGTAAGGTAGCCAACCACCCCCCATCACCCCACGTCCCACAGAGAGATATCCTAAGAGATGGTGGAATGTTAAATCTTCTCATTCTGAACTCATTCTTGCCATATTTCATTCCATTCGTGTCGGACAACGATGCGTCCTTGATAACCTTTGCATGATATGGCAGTGAGCAAGGATGTCTTACGGGAAGACAGCGAAATTACATAACAAGGATGCACATGCGATGGGAGGGAGAGGAGTGAGTGCGGGCTTGCGCGCGCACCAGCGCCTGCGTACCCTTCGTCGCAGCCTATTGTAGGCTACCTCGTCCTGTCATCGGACAAGACTCCGGTTTCCTCAAACATGGAAATATACCTACTCCACTGCTCACACGCTGCGTTGGTCTTGTCGAAAACGGCACATCATGGCGATTGAGGGTGAGTGGCAAAGTTTAGTTACTATGACACATGTTATTGCCGTTCTTCGTATGGGACAGACCTGTGTTTATTCAGGTTGTGTCAGGACCTGCACCAACCTGGTTGTTGACAGATTCAAACTGAATAGCGTGAAGTTTACCTTGGGCTTGCAATCGATCGTTTCCTGTTGCTGCGAAACGGGGAGGTTCAACTGCATTGATGCAGACCTTGTCCTGTGACGGCGTATTGCGAGTGGTACTGAATGAACAGCACCCGTAGGCTGCTAAGAGAGAAGTTCAGCTCAGCAAAATTGACAGGCGTCGGAAACGTTAGATAATATCTTACCGGATGTCTTGTTTTACTGCCACTAAAATATACAATTTTTCAATATGGAACATTTGACTTTATCATCTGATTCGGCCTCTGTAATTTATGTTTTCGACATGTACAGTACAATCTATGCCACATTTACCTAGATACAAGATACAACATCAGTCATTTTGGTTAGTTGCTGTATGAGTGTATAGGGGTAGTTTGAATGCTGTTTATTTTGCTGTTGGACTCCCCACGGGAACAAGCCTTCACTAACCCAAGTAAATATGTCAAATACCCTAAGTGTTGTCCAGTGAAACCGTGACTCCCAGGTGTCTAGTCCCCTACAGGCCGCCCAAAAACAGTGAGACATCACTGCCTGGCCTCAGAATGAATTGAGTGATTTATGCTTAAAAGATTGAAATTGTTGTTTAAGGCACCCAAAGAATATTTGAAAGACATGTTGCTACATAAGAAGTCACAATGAGAAGATAACCACCTGTGTCTGACCCATCTGACTAAACCTAGGTGAAGTTTGTCTAAAATGTGTAATGCAGATTAACTTTATGTTACTCTGATGTGTTGTTCCTGTCTCCACTGTCGCCAATGTTAAGAGAAATCTTAAATCTTCGCTCAAGTGCAGACTCCACTGGCAATAAAGAAGTTAAGGCGAGCTTATTTGGTTGATACGTTTCATACACAAGGATAATTAAAGTACTGTAAGAAGGCATAACAACAGAAAGTGAAATGAATCAGGGTTGTTTTTTTTCTTTTAAAACTACAAAAATAAAACAACACAAATTAGTGTAGAGTATAAAACATTGAGAAGAAAAAAGTTAAAAAAAAAAGAGAAAAAAATGTGTAATGCATAACAACTTGGGAAAGGTTAAGTGCAGAAGGTACTGTATGTATTAATCTATTCTAGTGCTTTAATTGGCAGTATATGTAACATCATTCTGATGAGGAGCATAATAATCTGTATGCTGCTTCAGTGTTTGGGCACCATGGTGTCATGCACGTATGTTCTGAAGAAATTAAGACAAAATGTGTCGGTCGTATTGGCAAAAAAAGAATCGTTCAGGTCTGCCCAGAATGAACCATATTTAGTTAAATGTCCGCCCTATTTAAATATCCTCTGGTGGCTCTGCTTTTGACTGGGCGTATGCCGTCCGCTGTTTTTACACTCATTGGCTCCAACTCTACAGGTGCCAGCGTGCCACCTTCAGAGCAGATGAAGACCACCTGCTGAATTGACACTGAATGAGCATGAGAAATGCTTTGCCGTCCATGAACGTTTTGTATCAAGATAAAGGCACTTCTATAACCTGTAGACAAAGAAAGTTTTTGATAGCTCAATCATTGGAACCCTACCACACTCTACATGCAGCAAAAAAGGGAAGGGGTATATGTACATAGTGATGCATTTTTGTAAATGTAGTATGACAAAGACCATTCATATGATATTGTGACGACCTAAGGCAGGCTATGTATGTTAGAACTCCTTAGGGGTCAGCGTAACACCACGTGGCCTTGCTCTGGACCGCTATGCAGGCAGAGCTAAATTCGGTTACAGCTGACACAGGAATTATTATGTAGACTTTCCATAGCAGAGAGAGAGAGAGAGAGAGAGAGAGAGAGAGATCAACACCTGTGCAGTCAGGAAAACAGAACAGAAGTATTGCATAAGTTTTGCAAGTTTATTTTTTCCTGACAATGCAGACTGCAATTGCGCATTGCATACTTCATTTAATTCAATTGCATCTCTGCAGATTGATCTAAATGGTTGGGCTTACACACCTGTTGTGACCAACTATTTCAACAGATCAGTCTAGACAACCCTAACAGTCAGGTATGTCAAACAGATGTACAGGTAAAGCATCATATGCCCTAACAACAACTGGGTTCTTCATAGGAGGGGGGCGGAGTTGTGGCGTCCATGAACTCATCTGTGCCAGAAGAGGTAAGTTCACCCCAACACCACACCCACCCACCCACTCTGTGTTGGTCAAAACTGGCTCTGAGTCTGTTTCTGTGTCTATTATTTATGACATGGGTGATGATGCTGTCAGTCTGCTGTGCTAATATGTGTCAGACTGCAGTTGAGGCTCCTGTTGATGACTGGTCAGTCATGTGGAAGGAAGCATTGGTAAGGTGCAATCAGTTCAACAGTATGGTCTGAGTCAAATCTAGTGTGTTGATTTCACTTGGCTACTCAATATTCTGGGCAGCACCTCTGCATGGCTGTATGGCTAGACTACTGTATACAAGTAGCCTGCGCTGGGCTAGCCTGGCAAGCTATGGGGGGGAAGCTATGGGCCTGGGTCTACAAAAGGTTCCTATATCCCCTGTAGTGTGAATTATAAATGAGTTATCAGGTTTCTTGGACCCGCTGTCATGTTTAATTCAGTGCCCTGGGCTCTGTTTCTGTGTGTGTGTCAGAAAACAGTGTTAAAACAACAGCAGGTTAACCACAGCAGTTTAAGTAAACGTGGACTGGATTTCTTTGGCTCGCATTTAATTCTCATTTATGGGCCTAGGCGAGTCCTCTCATACATTTGATTTTTAAAATGATATCCCCCTGGTACTGGAATTTAGAACATTACCATAAATGGGGAAAATAGGCTTTATTTTCAATTTGCTATAAAATTGGACCTCATATTATGAGAAATACTACGTGAAGAAATCCATGCAAAATCTAATGTTTTTCCTATCATTAACCTGCAGGTCCTCACATTAAAAGCAGGCTACCATATGAAATATGGTATACTGTACGGTATATGGTATATGATAACAACTTCGACCTATCATTTGGAATATCATGTAAGAACATAGACCTATAAGGCTGACATGCAGCGAACCCATGACATAGAGTGTCTCTGAGATGTGGATAGGAAGGTTGCCGTGGGTTACATAACCACCCCAGCAGCATGTAGCAGCTCCAGTAGCAGCGGCATCCGCCATCCTTCTGGGACACAAACAACTCAGTCAGCTGCCTGGAGGCTCATGCACACACAGTGCCTGGAAAGAGCAGCTGTTCCTCCATCCAGCTCTCTGCCTCCACAAATACATCTCAGGTTAGGTAATAGCTTCGGTGCTTCGTAGCCCGCAGTGCGCTTCCTGCTTTTTCAGTGCTGGAAAAAAGGTAGTGGTGGCCCTCGGAGAGTTGTGTGCTGTGGATGAGTTTGCCATTTAAATGGTGTGAAATGTAAGATGTTTATGGTGTCGTGGCTCTTTTTGAGGTTTACTTCTCTGATACCCAAGTGCAGGTTCTTGCTCCAGGCCTTAGAGTCTACGGGGTTCAGGTTCTGTACAGCACGTTGAGACAACTTCATTTGTTGTTGGTGTTACATAAATAAATCAAATGGAAATTGAAAGTTGATACATTTAGGATTCGTAAAGTACTAGGCTCTTGGAGGACAGGCAGACAAGATATTTGAAGGCAATTGCAAGTTTTAGCCAATACGTTTTCAAAGCTAGGAATTAACCAACTTTGCAGTATTCTCTAACACCTGGCATTATGATACACTACAGCGCCATGTATAATAGAACAGAACATTTTTCATTTTAGTAGTAACACAAGGCCATTTCAATAACGCTCAACATTTTTAGTTGTTTTTCAATTGAATTTTTACTTGGGCATAAACACGACTCTGCCATGGGCTAGAAAATTGAACAACCCAATAATTGTGTCCAGTGTGTATGAAATTAATCAGCTATGGCAGTTTGAACAATATGGCTGCAAGCCGCGATACCTGGGGTCCCCTATGAACGGAGCAACCCATCACAGAGGATTTCATCACTGAGGAGTTGAGTGGGAGCACTGGTAATTTCATTACGATGAGAAGCACATTGTGAAGGACTGAACCGTGAATGCTCAAGGACACTCCATTCTGTTTGGATCCCACAGTGAATACCCTGTCTGCTGTCCTTGTGCTAGTTATAACTGGAAACAATACAATAAATTGAATTCAGGGTGTCATATCTGTGTATTTATCATAAACATCTAATGAAAGAGTCTGCATATGCCTGATACTGGTGCTGTGTCATACTCAGTCCTGAATTTCCACTGAAATGAATGAAGGGCAAACCTAGTACAGACCAATGAATGAACACTAAATATATGTTTCAACTTTAACTAATTACTTTAATTTACCTTCATTACCAATTGCTGTCCATTTCCTGGGAGTTCCACAGTGCGCTATAGCATCTGTTCACTTACCTATTCGCATGATACACAACACCAACATAGTGACCCATTTCCTTCATGTTTGGCCTGTTGGTGGAGGGGATGTTCTTTCACACACACACACACACACACACACACACACACACACTGGTTAAAGGCCTTTCCTGGTCTTTTAACGGGAAGTACGGTGGCATCGCGTTTCTCCCACGCTGTGAATTATTTAGTCGTTCTTTGACTAGTCGTGGGAGAGCCGTATAGGATGTCAGGTGATTCTTCAGGTGGAGCAGGTAAAAAAGAGAGCTAACTCCCTGAAAGAGATGTAGTCAGAAGTGAGAGTAGCGCAGACCAGTTGGGTTGGAGTTTTAGTAGGTCAAATGGCGTATCTTAACAATGCTGCCCTTTTGAAGCAGAGAAGGGGACCTCCGTCTGGGACATTTTGAGTTTGAGTTTCGTGAAGCAGAGAGTGAACTCTGTTCTTAATGAGTGCGTCTGGATGTTATATCTGCCTTTTGATGTCTTGTGAATCCTATCATCAGTGGATGTAGTTGAAAGGCTCTTTCCTAAAGAAAGAGGTAGGTGTTTTTAATACATCTCTCTATTTAAATATCTGCTCCATTTCTATTTATAAAAGGAGTGTGTTTTCAAGACTGCTGGCTTGTTTATAGTATCCTCTAAACGCCATGAGTCACTCAGTCGTGTTATTTTAACCTCAGGGTAAACACAAATGCTGGGTTTATTTGCAACCACATGAGTATCTTAAAGGATTCCTACCCTCTGACATTAATTCTCTATGTCAGAGCCCTATAGGAATCCCTGGAAACTTCTAGAAGCCCTTAATAGCAATATCTCTGTCCTCATTATGTCAGAAGTTTTGTGTGTTTTGTTTTGTTTTGTCTGTCTGTCTTTCTTTGTCTTTTTCTTGATTCTCACACATCTCTCCATTTGCCTCTTCTCTGTCTTTCTTTTCTCCTCAGTGTCTCCTGAGTTGCTAGGCATCCTGTCCTCCATAGCTGTCTTCATGGCGGTGATTGCTCTTTTTTTCCTCTACCTCAGTAACAAGCTGTCCGTGGAGAACACCAGTGAATTCTCCTGCTATGATGAGTACAGGAAAGACTTGAAGGGTAAATAGATTGATTGATAATTAGACTGATTGATTAACATGGCTATTAGCCCACTATTTAGGGTTAAAATCAGTTCAAATGTGTTTTGTTTAATTTAATTTAATTTAATTTAATTTAATTTAATTTAATTTAATTTAATTTAATTTAATTTAATTTAATTTAATTTAATTTTGTTTTGCGCATTATATACATCCATAGCTGTTTGCTTTAATGTTAGTATTTATATTCATACTAAATAATAAGAATTACAATTATGTAGCTAAAAGGTCATATCCACAGTCTCATATTACTTTGTAATCTACACTCTCATTATATTAGATATTATTCAGTTTCAGTTTCTTGTGGATGAAAGTGGATTAACTGCAAGTCATTTTGCCCTTCAGCACTTTATGGAATGAATAACTAATATTCTTTGGAGTCTAAAGCTTCTAACATACTGAGGCGTGTCTGTGTGCTCATTACTGGGATCAGTTTATTTTTTCTGTGTCAGCAGATTTTCTTTGATCTCATTAAGACAAAACTTTTGATCATTATCATGTTTATCTAGGGCACAGTTCCACCCATGTGTGTAGGTGGCAGACTCAAGGATGAATCCGAAGTGAAGAACTGCAGAAGGAGTAATTACTTTGTCAGAATAAATAAGAATCTTATTCTTATTAAGAGTTTTATCTTCATCCCCTAAGATGGGGACCGACTAAGATCATTATGAAGGATGAGGTGAGAAAGGCAGTCCATGACTTCATGATCTAAGTGACTGAGGACCACTCTGAACCTCTGTATTAACTGTGAATAAAAGAAACATTATCAACAACCATGGCGTTCTTTAAGAGCTTCCAGCAGAGCCTACCGTCCGTTACGTCCCTCTTGGACTCAGTCTCGAGTAAGGTGGATGATCTAGCCACCGCCGTGAGCGATGCCACCTACACCGTCAGCGACCAGTTAACGGAACAGGTCAACAGCATCATGAACAAGGTGCAGGCCGAGGAGGAGGAGAGGGCCAGAAAGGCAGAGGAGGCCGAGTTGGCGGCCCAGGCAACCCAAGAGGAGGAGGAGGAGAGAGAGAGGAGGGAAAGGAAGGAGGAGAGGAGGAGAGAACGAGAGAGGAGAAAAGAGGAAGAGAGGCTCAGGGAGGAAGAGAGGATGAGAGAAGAGGAGAGGAAACGAGAGGAAGAGGAGAGGAGAAGAAAGGAGGAGAACAGAAGGAGAGCACAAGAAGAGGCTCAGAGTGAGGAGGAGGAAGAGCAGAAGCCTGAGGAAGAGGAGGATGAGTGGTCTCGTAGAAACAAGCTCCGTAAGAACATGGAACAGTCCAAAAAGAAGAAGCAGGAGGAAGAGGAACAGGACGACGAGGAAACACAACAGATGGAAGAAGAGGAAGAGCAGGACCAGTGGTCTCGCTCAAACTCGAAAAACAAGTCCCGTCAAAACAGGATCCAGGACGACGGGGACTTGGAGGACAGAAGAGGTTCCTCCTCCGAGCACAAGAACAAACGTGGCCAGCCGGGGGAACTAGATGAACCAGAGGAGAACCATTCTGAGAGGAGCAGTCATAAGGGCACCAAAGCAGCTGACGTCAAGAACAACTCAGACGCCTCCAGGTCTGGCACTCAGAAGAGCCAGAAGATAGCAAACAAAAGTTATGAAGAGGAAGAGGTGGAGGAGGAGGAGGAAGAGGAAGGAGTCCCTAAAGAGAGCGAGGAAGAGGCAGATGAGACGGAGGACAATCACAAACCTGGTAAAGGGGGGAAGAATGGCATCTCTGTGTTGGGAAAGGAGGAGGGTGGCCGCAGAGGCACTTCACGAGAGGTCGAGAGAGAGAAGGAAAAGTCACAGAAGAATTCCAGTAGAGAAGGTGAGAGGGTGAAGGTGTGCTCCTCCCCCTGGATCTGAGTGCTTTCACTTTCACTTTCACAGCTTCTTCTACTTCTTGAGATCTCCAGTCTCTTGAGTTTCCTTTTCTCTGTTTGACTTGAGATTTCTGCTCAAATTCAATGCCCCTGTACTGCTCTCATTGCAACGTATTTTGGCATCGATTGTTATGTTATAAGTGATACTAGGAGGCATAGGGTTCAAATAGGATTCACATTACTTGTGGTATTCTGTGGAGGATCCCTTCAACACAACAATATCTTACCCTTTTCATGATGAAGCATGAAGGAGAATTCATTGAAAAAGTGCCTCATCAGATCTCTAATTCAGCTATTCCCTCTCTGAAAAGAGATCTCTGCTGCCCTTCTGGTCTAAGTAATTCTCTCTGAAAACCTGTTCATTCATAAAAAAATGTCTCTGGCTGTTTGCTTTCTGGCTTTTAAACCTATCCTTCCCCGTTTGCCCCCTCAGACAGAGGCACTGAACAGGGTTCGTCAGAGAGCGAGGAGGAGAGGGCGTGGAGACACAGCGAATCGGCCTCACAGCCTCAGAAAACATCTGGCTGGGGCAACAGTGGCAGCAAACACTCCGAGAAAGAGGCCTACAACAGCAAAGCCCTGGCACAACAGGGTAGGCTATTATTATGGAGATCAGAGGCTCGCAATTCCCGACCCTGCATATCTTTGATCTCGCCCTGCTACAAGCACTCCTGATTAAAGTCAGTGTAATTATCCTGCTCCGGATTACCGAAAGCAGACGTGCTGAGCTCATCAAGAGTGCCACTGATGAGTTCAGCCAGGTACTCAGACCAGGAGAAAGATGGAGAACATCCACCAGGAGCAAGATTAAAATCCACTCGTATTAATGTTTTCAGATTTAGCGCATATTTTATATTTCATGGCAGCACATCTGTCACCTATCACCTAGCCTGACACCTGTTACCACTACAGTATTCACTTGGAGAGATGCATTCATCATTCATACATTCATTCATTCATCAGCGACCCTCTGTTTTAAAGGTGATGGGGCTGATTCATTAATTCATTAATTCATTAATTCATTAATTAATTCATTCATCATTCGCCAATTATTCATTCATTCATCAGCCACCCCCTGTATTAAAGATCATGGGGCTGATACACACCATTTATTCATTCATTCATCATTCGTCATTCATTCATTCATCAGCGACCCTCTGTATTAAAGGTGATGGGGCTGATACATTCATCATTCATGCATTCATTCATTCATTAATTTATTAATTAATTAATTAATTAATTCATTCATTCATTTATTCATTCATTCATTCATCAGCCACCCCCTGTATTAAAGATCATGGGGCTGATACACACCATGCATTCATTCATTAATTCATCATTCATTCATTCATCAGCCACCCCCTGTATTAAAGGTGATGGGACTGACAACAGCTTCTTTTCTTCTTTTTTCTTTTTCTCTCACACACCTGCACCAAAGAGTATAATTGGTGTATTTCCATTAAAGTAACACTATGCAACAATTTGACACTTTTTGAGGTATGGTTTAATAGGCAACTAGTTTTGGTACCATCCTCAAATTTGTTTTGATAGCATATGGTCATGTGAAGAACTGATAAACACCTGTGTCTTTCCCACAGGGATATGCACTATGTAGTTCTGAGTTCCGGGCTGGAACACCCTGCAAAAATGGAAGAAAAGCTTTCACAGCATGACATTGCCAGCTATACTGCCAAAAGACACCAGTTAGTGTGTTGGCAACAGAAAAGAACAGAACAGAACTCCTTACTTTGGAACATAACTCCTTATTGCTGCTTTAAATTTCAATTTCAATTTAAATTTGGTCTCCTCCATTAGAACACGTTTGATTTGATCAGGCTTCAGATTCTTCTTTTGTGGCGACTACATTTTGCCTGCTTGCCTAAACTTTAAGTTTTTTCTGTGCTCACCCCACAGCTAATAGCATCCAGCGAATGAGGCACTCCAAACAGCTGAACGAGCTGCAGCCACCCCCCTACAAGCCTTCATCTCAGCAGCAGTCTCGTCAGACCCGCGCCCAGGACTCGGAAGAGGAGAGTGAAGAGGAGGATGAGGATGAAGATGAGGAGGAGAGCGAGGAAGAAGAGGAGAGTGACGACCCTGACTGCCAGAAAGAGGACGTCCCCAGCGACAGCACTGCGGTCCTGGGCCCGGAGGTAAAGGAGGCCCTTAAGCGTCTCCCCCACTGTGTGCTGTTGTAGGAACCCCGTCACCCGTCAACCCAGTCTCCCCGTCACCCCCGCTGTGTGCTGTTGTAGGAACCCCATCACCCCCGTCTCCCCCGCTGTGTGCTGTTGTGGGAATCCTGTCGCTGTCACCACTGCCGACACGACCATCACCACTCCCCCCACCCCCCCCCACCCCACCACCACCACCTCCTCCCATCAAAACATTGACACATCTACAGCAACCTACTGTCTTCATATGTCCCCTTGGAGCAAAGGAGATCCATGCTAAGAATGGATTTGGCTTCAGACTGGGGAGTCTGTGAAGTTTGTCTTGTTTTCTTTACAGGTTTATGGATTAGGCCTAAAATTAGTGATTGGCTGTGTTTGATCCCTGCTTTGTTTGTGTGCTCCCTGGGGATCTCGTTAGCGAAGCACAGGATAGAGCGAACTTACTCTTTCAGAACTCTTTTGTTGCTTCTTTGATTTTTTTTATGTTAGAAACAGAGGAAGCCAAAGAACTGATTTGAAAGTTGAAAAAGAAATTAAACAAAAACATTTCCCCTTCTTGTTTTTTTCCCATCCCATCATTTTTGATCAAGAAAGATAACTTTGGTTTTGTGGATAATGCAAAACATTCATTCAACTCATCAGAAATCACAGAGACGTTTTGTTCAACCCACATTTCACAAGAAAAGTTTTGTTCAATCATCAGCCTGCATCTCATTTGAGTCAGTTTGTTTCAAGCGATGCTGGACGCTCCTGAGCTAAGCATGGACTGATTTAAGATTGTCGAAGGAGCAGGGCTGTCCCTGTCTTCTTGTCACTTGTCTCAGGGACACAGAGACACATCAGTCTGTCCAGGGCTTGGTAAGTCCTGCTGCTCTCCCTGAGTCTGCCTGTGGCTGCACGGTGGCAGTCTTTACCTAACGCCTGCTGGTGGACTAGGTACCGAAGGCACATGTTGGCATTTGCATTTGGAGCAGGGTAACATGGTACTCGCTATAGAGACAACTCCTGGGTGTAGATGGTTTAGGGTGTTGGCCGAGGGTGTTGACATATGCAGGCGTGGGTGGCTTATTTGACCTAATCCTTAAAAGTAAAAGGTAAAGCTAAAATCAAAGTGAAACCCAGTTGAAAGAAAATATTTGAAGGATTGTAAAGTACACCCTCTTTAAGTCCTCGTAAGGACTTTCTGATACTTTGTTTTCTTTAAGTTTGTCTTCTTCGAGAGGTTGGTGGGAATGGGGTTGGTCTGATGATGCCTTGCTCCATTTGTAAATAGTCCAAAGAGAGGCAAAGACATGCTGCTTCACCAGCTTAGGCAACTCCAAGGAGGTTGGGATGCTGAATACTGATCTTTTTATGCGCACTAACACATACATGCATCTGAATGCAGTGCCCTACTTGCATCATAACCTCTCCTGCTGTGTCTGTGTTTGCTTGTGGCTTTCTTTGACCTCTTTGGTGTCTTGCTTTTTTCATCCTGAAATTGATTTATCATTGCAGCCTTTCTCACAGATCGGATCTTTTCCTCTCTTTCTCTTTTTTCTGCTTTTCACTCCATACCTCCTTTCTGACATCACTTAATGTTCTACCTTTTTATCTGCCACCATCCCCCCACCTTGTCTTCCTCCTATCCCACGCCTCCATCTTTATCCCCTCGCACCCTCATCTGTCTATACTTCTCTCTCTCTCTTTCTCTCTCTCTCTCCACCTCTCTCTCTCTCTCTCTCTCCACCTCTCTCTCTTTCTACCTCTCGCTCTCTCTTTCCACCTCTCTCTCTCTCTCCACCTCTCTCTCTCTCTCTCTCCACCTCTCGCTCTCTCTCTCTCTCCACCTCTCTCTCTCTCTCTCCACCTCTCTCTCTTTCTACCTCTCGCTCTCTCTTTCCACCTCTCTCTCTCTTTCCACCTCTCTCTCTCTACCTCTCGCTCTCTCTCTCTCTCCACCTCTCTCTCTTTCTACCTCTCTCTCTCTCTCTCCACCTCTCGCTCTCTCTCTCTCTCCACCTCTCTCTCTTTCTACCTCCCTCTCTCTCTCTCCACCTCTCGCTCTCTCTCTCTCTCCACCTCTCTCTCAGGACACCTCAGTGCCTCCTCTTCCTGCAGGGTATGAGCCGGAGGAGCTGGGGAAGTACGGAACGCTGGACGTGGCCTTCGAGTATGACTCAGGCGAGCAGCGCCTGGCCGTGACGGTCACAGCTGTCACCGACATTCCTGCCCTGAAGAGCACGGGCAATGTGTCCTGGCAGGTGTGTGAGAGAAAAAGAAAAAAGAAGAAAAGAAGAAAAGAAGAAGTGTGTTGAAAACAGGAGAATACAATAGGCAGAAGCAGATGTCGGAAAGCAAGTAGATGAAAGGAATACAGGAAATGAAAGTATGAGAAAAGGGGGGGGGGGGGGGGTTGTAAATCAGAGGTTCATCATTAAATGATGGTTCATCCTCAGCAAAGAGCTCAACATCAGGGTGTGATGTGCCCTTGAGTCATAACTGTGGTAGCTCATGTTACTCATTTGAATGTGTTGAGGACACACGACCAATATATTGGATGGGATTCAAGATTCAAGGTCCCATAACATTAAATGTCTTGCCAATGAATGGCTTCACTCATTCACTCCTTGGTTAGCAAAACAAAGGCTGAGTAAGACAAAACGGCACTGTTCAATGTCACATGGCTAAATGATCCTCTGGTCTAAATGAAGCATTGTCATTGTCTGTTTTTATCTAATGAATGCTACCCTCTACTTGTTCTTTACTCCGACTAATGGATTCTATTGCTTTGGGATATTATGGGATAGAGCTTGTATTACGCTAGTTGACTTGAAGGAAAGATAAAAACACTCGCAGCTCTTAAACTGTACTAACTGGTTTATGACTTCTATTGCAGGTCCACCTGGTTCTCCTGCCTACAAAGAAACAGCGAGCCAAGACTGGAGTTCAGAAGGGGCCATGCCCTGTGTTTACGGAGACCTTCCGCTTCTCACGGGTGGAACAGGAGGCCCTGGGGAACTACGCCGTGCGGTTCCGCCTCTACAGCGTGAGGAGGATGAAAAAGGAGAAGGTGCTGGGGGAGAAGGTGTTTTACCTCACCAAGCTCAACCTGCAGGGCAAGATGGCTCTACCCGTCACTCTGGAACCAGGGTCATCTGTCACGGTAGGTGATATGATATCTGTGTGTGTGTGTGCTGGTGGGACCGATGGTGGGTGGATCTGTGTGTATTGTGTATGTGTGGGATATTGTCCTGTAAGTGTGACTGTGTGTTGTGGCGCAGGGCTGTGGGTCTATGGTGAGTGTGTCCTGTGAGTGTGTGATATTGTCCTGTGAGTGTGTGATGTAGTCCTGTGAGTGTGTGATATTGTCCTGTGAGTGTGTGATGTAGTCCTGTGAGTGTGTGATATTGTCCTGTGAGTGTGTGATGTAGTCCTGTGAGTGTGTGATATTGTCCTGTGAGTGTGTGATGTAGTCCTGTGAGTGTGTAATATTGTCCTGTGAATGTGACTGTGTGTTGTGGCACAGGGCTGTGGGTCTATGGTGAGCGTGTCCCGCAGCATGGGGGCGCTGTCCTACCGCTCCAGCGGCGACTCCGCCTCACCTGAGCTCCTGCTGGGTCTCCTCTACAACTCCACCACCGGCCGCCTCTCCGCAGAGGTCATCAAGGGGAGCCACTTCAAAAACAACACTTCCGACAAACTGCCCAGTAAGAGACTTGAGATACTAAGAGCCACCCTGTACTGTCCAGTTACCACCCCATTATACCCACCAGGATGTTAGTTGTTGAGGGGAAAGAAAATGTCCACACCTTTCTACTATTTAAGGCACGTTTCACCCTACCAAATTTAAATTCAGTTTTTTTAAATCCACCACACCCAATCGTCTCCAATTTAAACAGTAGCGACAATATCAGATAATGTCTTATCTGTTGCCATTAAAATACAACAGTATTTGCTAGCTACGGGGAAACAGACTCTTGATGCTCCAGTCTAAATGCTAAAGGCAGTCGCATTTAATTACTCCTAATAATTCGTTTTTTAAGTGTATCATGTCCAATAGTTATCATGTTTATATTTCTGCTCAGGGTTCTTTTTTTCCTCTCCTGTGTGTCCTTTACGCCATCTCTCCGTAACCTTTAACCTCTCTTTCCTCTTACCACTCCGAACTTCCTGCTGGTCCTTTGTGTGTGTCTCTCACTGCCCCCCAGTTGGCCTGTTCTGCTGCATAAAGCAGTTCATTGGAGGCCAACTCTATATCATGCGAGGTGAGTTTATGTCCCCCTTCCCCTCTTTGTTGCCTGCTGTCGATCGCAATCTCCTGCGTGAACACAAACAAATACACAGCCCCCAACAAGTGTTAAAATGAGTTTAAAATGCATCAACGCAGTGTTAAAATGAGTTCACTCCTGTTCACCCCATTGGAACCACAAACCCCTTACCTCCACCAATGAGCTCTCTTCTCTCTCTTTCCTCGCCGTCTGCTTTTTGTTCCCTTTCTCTCTGCTCTGTTTCCCCAGACACAGGGGATGTTTGTGTGTGTGTGTGTGTGTGTGTTTGAAAGGCTTTTATATGCTCCCCAGTTGTCAAAGTCATAATGAAAAGAAAGAGACTCCTGTCACTGAATGTACCTTGCACTTGACGTGTTTCTGACACGTTCCAAATTAATTTGAGAACCTCAGACTGGAACAGCATGTCTGTCAACCTCTCATGTCTGTGTGAACGCTTATAGAGAGCTTTCACCATAGGGTCTTGGGCTGTCATGAAAATGAGTTTGAGGCGGCAAAATAGGGCATAAAATCTTGTGATGCATGCCAGTCATCTGAAACAAAATGATCCAGAATGGACATAGTTCATGTTTTACAACAGTGTTGCCTAAATCCGCCACTAGATGGCAGTGTTTCCATTTCGACTCCTTTCCCTCCGTCTGTAACAGGCTAGGATTGCTTGGGACACAAATTGAAAGCCCCTGAAAGGCTCCTCAGTGCTGAATGTGGCTCGAAAGTTCACTCAAGATGAATTTTACAGAGTTCTCAGAGTTATGGTTGACTGTGTAATGTGTGTATGTAGGCCTGATTTATACATATTGATTCAATTAAAACCAGCCATAATTGATCACAGTTTGTAAGTCTCACAGTTGAATGAATGAATTAATTAATTGTAATACGCGTAAAATGTTAGTGTATGTTTAGCACACATACAAAAAATACATAAAAAGCCATAAGAAATTCTGCCTCACTCCACAGACACCTACGTAAAGCTGATCATGCTGGACTCCAAGGGCAAGCAGATGTCCAAATGCAGGACGTCGGTGTGCCGCGGTCAGCCCAGCCCCACCTACAAGGAGACCTTCGTCTTCCAGGTGGCGCTGTTCCAGCTGTCGGAGGTGACGCTGCACCTGTCCGTCTACAGCCGCCGCAGCAGCATGAAGAGGAGAGAGCGTCTGGGCTGGGTGACGCTGGGCCTCAACAGCGCCAGCGAGGAGCAGGAGGAGCACTGGAGCCACATGAGGGAGTCGGAGGGGCAGCAGGTGTGCCAGTGGCACACCCTCCTGGACACCTGAACCGCAGCAGGGACTGGGGAAAACACCAACAGCGCAGTGAAGCCTAAGAGAGAAGGGACAGCTGGGGATTGGGATTGGGATTGAAGGTTTGTTAATCTTGTACTTCCATCAGTGGGGCTAAACGGGCGTGTGAGTGTTTGAGGAGTCCACGTACCAATGAGAGAATCAGGTGCCTGATGGTTCCTGGTGATTCCGTGAAGATGTTGAAAAACATGCCTGTCTGGAACTGCAGACTGCTGGTTTCGGTGTTCTCCTCCCTCTGAAACTCTCTGAGACTGAAAACCCATGATGTGATAACAGAGAGAGAGAGAGAGAGAGCGAGAGTGAGAGAGCGATGTCTGAAGTCATTGGGGAGAAACAGCAGCAGAACTCCTGACCTCCTGAACTCTTCTCCGTGTGACTACACGTACTGTAGCCTACCTGCTACACACCCCCTTCAGCCTACCAGCTCCCCCGGACCAGATGGACCGTCTTACGGCTCTATTTCCTGTTCTGTACATGGGCGTAAGGATTTCTATGTGAGCCCTTCCATGCAACCTCAGACCAGATGGGTTCATTGAGGTCACAGTTATGCAATATCTCCTCCCTTCCACACTCAAGTATGAAAGTGCATGCGACTCATAGTGATTTAGGGACAGCATCATGCATACGTCATCAAACTTGTTTTCAGAGATTTTGCTGTACGCTGTAGGACCAAAGACCACGTAAACCACACTGAACAGCTACGCTTTTAAAACAACACATTCATAAGTTCGGTGTCAGACCAGCTAATGCAGCCCATCTTGAACTAGTTTAGAGGTCGTGGGGAGTCAAATCAAGACCAGCAAATATTCATATCTGCCTCCCCTGACATATGGTAATGATTTACTATATCCTGTTTACATGTAAAAGGGATACAATTATGCATATTTCTATGGCTTTCTAACTGACTGATGTCACTGCGGTACCCGTGTTTCTATGTAGCGTACGTTTGGGGTCTGATCACCACTTACCTCTGGTTTTGGTCATGAAATGCACAATCTGTTTTAAAATTGAAAAGAAATAATTTGACTGATTGTTCTTTTTGTCTTGTTTTGACCACAGATTGGTATTCTTGTCTTTTAAACCATGTATTACATCATGTATCAAATCATGTTTACAGAAATTGTTGGAATTTCCTTGTATGTAATTATTATTGTATGTAATTATTAAATCAAAGTCTCTTTGCAACAAATGGCAGCTTGTCTTATGCTCTAGAAAAATACACACATAAGTACACACATTGCAAGACCTGATCTAGGGTAAACATCTATAATGTCTAACTCAGACCAGTTGTGTTCACAGTCACTTCTCTGTGTTTTGTTGTGGTGAAAGCGAGTGAGAGGAAGTAAACACAAACAGTGCTGGAGTTCCTTGTTCCTATTTCTTCTGATTTTCCAGGATGCCCTTTTTCAAAAAAAGATTAACCAGGAAGTCCACTGCGTGGCTGGTAACAATGAGGGATGCAAGTCAACTTTCCTGCCATGTGCGTTGGAGAACCATTTACTGTAAGTTGAATAATACCTGTGGTAATTGCCTTTTCTATTTATATTCTATGTGTGCCTCTATTCAGGGATTCATAGGTATGTAGACTTAGTTGCTTGTAGTTGCTTCAAATCATAAACATTTGCTAACTAATGTGTGTACTGCAGAATGTGTGCTGGTTTTGGAATGTGTGTGTGTGTGTGTGTGTGTGTGTGTGTGTGTGTGAGAGAGAGAGAGAGAGAGAGAGAGAGAGAGAGAGACACACACACACACACACGCCATCTCTTGTCAACCATGCTTGTGTCTACGTAAGGTGAGGATGACTTTGTGGCCCTTCACTGCCTCAAAGGCCACAGGCAGCCACTAACCACTGTTCCCTCACGCCAGCAGAGGCCGACAATCACTTATCAGGCCTACACCACAAAACCTACCCTAAGGTAACATGCTGACATCATGATGAGGCTAGGTACTTGGCACCACAAGATCCTCTGATGACTCACTTGAAAATGAGTGGGTTTGGAGGTAATCAGAATGCCATTGATGGACAACTCATTGTTGTGAGCAAAGGGGTTGGAGCTCTTGATTATGGTTGAGGAGTTTGCCCAGTATGCAAGGAGATTCACGTCAGCAAATGGGGGCTGTTCTGTTCGCCCACGGGACACACTTTAAACCAGTTCCTGGTGAGTTCAGTCATGCATTAAATAAGATCCTGAAAATCCTGAAAGATGGCAACAAAGAGTCTGTAGAGGTGGATCTCTAAAGAATCTCAAATCAAATTAAACTTTTCTCCAATTTTAATTTCCTGTGACTTAAAAAAAAAGAAATCCCAGTGCTGGGAAACAATACACCATAATCGCACAAGGTCTAGCACTGAAACGGCTTTAGTCAAAGTTCTGAATGACCTACTAATTGCATCTAATCATGAGTGCATTTCAGTGCTGGTGCTTCTACACCTTGGTGCTGCTTTCGACATGTTTTGCTATAGAGACTCGAACATCATGTTGGTATCAAAGACTGTTCCCCATCCTGGTTTAGGTCTGAAGAATAATGTGGTTTCAGATACTTTCAACCCATATTCATTTCCCCCCCACAAGACTGTATCACATTCACACCACCTTCATTAACACACAAATGGTCAGCAAGACCCTCCCTGTCTGCTGGCATTCACACCATTGAGATCTAGGTAGACCTAGGACATGCCCCCAACTTACACCATGAACCAGACCCCAGACACACCCGTTATGCTAAGTTGTGTATTCTACCTTCCTATAACTGAAATGAAACTTGTATGCTGAGTGTGTTGTGTTAGAGAAAGAACATCATAGAGACGGCAACCGCCATGTGTGGTGAGAGAACGGAGCAAGGATGCATTGAGGAGACATTGCAGCCTTTGAAGACAAGGCCAAACAAAGAAGAGAAACTACTCTATGGACCATATCTTCTAATCTCTACTTTTCTCTCCTCATTGTAGCGTGTTGTGTTCGCTCAAGGTCTGTTACGGAGAATAAACCGACACCCTACCCATCAGACCAGCATTCCATCGAGTTCTTTAATAAAATCACGCAACTTCAACTAACGTCTAAAATATTATAGTGTAATAGTGGTCTTTTCACGGAGAATCTGTCGGAACACGCCAATCTTTCCTTTGGCAGTTCCACCCAGCCCCAACGATATCTTTCAGGTCTGACCGTCTTCAGTGTGTTTATGCCCTCAGTGAGCCATCCAATCACACCACGGTAAGTCATGGAATTCCCAAAGGCAATTATCTTTGTACACGCTACCCTTAGGTGCTGTTCTAAGGAAGCATGGCCTTCACTTCCATTGCTATGCTGATGACACCCAACATTATCTATCCATGAAACCTGACAAAATTGTAGGAGTACCTAAGATAGAAGTTCGCCTGAAAGACGTAAAAGCATTGATTGCTAACAACTTCCTTCTCCTTAATTCAGATAAAACTGAGGTTATGCTTTCAATTCACAATTACATTCTCCAGCCATCTACCCACTACCAACTCTTAAATCTCAAAAATGCTCAACTAAGACCTCTTACTCGACTCACTCACACATAAAACAGATTTCAAAGACATTATTTTCTCATCTATGCAACATTGCCAAAATCACAAAAGAGCCATCCTTCCAAGATGCAGAAAAACGAACCCATGCTTTTATTACATCATGACTAGACTACTGCAGTGCTCTTCTGTCCGGATGTAGCAACAACTCAATAAAGCATCTCCAACTAATACACTAATGCAGAACACTGCCGTTTGTACACTTACTAGAACTAAAACTACTTGCCTCTCTGCACTGGCTCCCCGTCAAAGAAGTACTTCTTCTAACATACAAAGCTCTAAACTGCTTAGCTCCAATTTATCTAGTTGTCCCCGGCTGCTCACAAACACCCCTTAATTCCCAGTGCAGGTCTCCTTGCAATTCCAGGAATATAAAAAAGCACAATAGGAGGAAAAGCCTGGAATAATCCTGGAATAACGTAGACTAATCTTCCTAACTCCATCCGAGAAGCGGACACCCTTTCCATTCATAAATCGATAAAAATGTCATCTTTAGTGCATCCTATAGTCATGAATAATGCATTAAAACCTGGCACCTGTTGCAACATACAGTACTTCATACATCTTGTCAGCCATGTTGTTGTGTTTAGCAGCAGTGGGCTACAGACAGCCATGTTGTTGTGTTTAGCAGCAGTGGGCTACAGACAGTGCATGTTGTACAGCATGTGGCGTGTTGTAGCTGTCAGTAGCCAGTTGGGCACTGTTGTTGTATCCTGCCACCCTTGGTATCTTTTTATAACTGAAATACTCATGCACCATGTCAGCCAACCATACCTCGACCTAACTCAACAAAACTAAACATAAACTAAATTCCCGCACACCATGCCAGGCAGCCTCGTCCTCTCCCCCTTCATCTCCTGCTTAGGCATTAATACTGATAAAGTGGCCATATGGCTTACTGCTTACCAACATTTATGTAATTGTCTGTTCATCAAATTGATGTTTACTAACCAAATTGTCTTTCTCCTATAGCGTGACCTTTGTACATTTACAATAATGCCACATGTATATCCACTAGCATAGTATATAGCACTAGTAAATAGGCTAGCATGCTTTTCCTGATACATGTATGTATACATCTGTCATGTTTCTGATTGTCTCCCCTCCAATCTCCTCCCTTCCCTTCTCCCCCCTTTTAAAAAACGGCCAGCTCCAAGCAGATGGGCCCACCCTTATGAGCTGAGTTACTGCTCAAGGTTCCTTCCTGAGAGGGAAGGAGTCTTCCCTTGCCCCTGTCGCCTTTCAGACTCTGGGCTCTGTAAAGCGCCTTGAGACAATTGTATTGTTTTGGCGCTATATAAATAAAATTGAATTGAATTGAATGGTTCAATTTTATTTTTTTCGGGTGACTTCATCTGCCAACGTCCTGTGATTCATCTGCAGCTTTGCCGCCCTGGATGCTGGACAGAGGTTGGGATTTGTCAAGGAGCCCACAATATCTCAATATGCACCTGTGTAAACATCTGAGTTTCAGCTGGAAAAATAAGTCTGAGCTTCTATACCATTTGCAAGGCAGGAGGATGTCTGTGATTTCTCAATAGACAGATAAGCAAAACAGCAGAAAACGGGGTCATCCTGAAAAAGGCCACACAAAATCTCTCATATTTTCTGCTGGTGTAGCTGTTCTGCTGTTCTTATTCAGAGACTGGGCAGGGCTGGGAGGACTCCTCCAATGAGAAGGTTCAGAGCTAGATCGCCACACACAGTAGACTGAAGCAGCAGGTTCGACACCTTGCAAAACCATTTTGGATAAGCAAGTGACAAAATGTTTTGGCTTTCTAAACCTCAGGGTAGATGCTCTTTTTGGATGTTAGTTAAACACAAACATGAGGATATTGCAAAAAATGTTTTGTTTAATGTATTTTCTATTTGACAAAAAAGACACATTTGGTGAAGAGATAACATCTTTAACTTTAGTAAGCTTTTCAATGAGTTTTGCTTATGAACAGGTGCTTCCAAGATAAAATGCAGTATCATATTGCAGAGATAAATGAAATTACATGACAGTTATTTCAATTCACACCATATTTCATACTATAAATGTAAAGGAAATAATAAACAATCTAAAAGTATTTAGAACTCTTAAAGGTTATTCAGTACCGTTGTTCTTAAAACTACTTAAAACCAGTAAACCACATGAATGTTCTGTATCTATATTACAGTAAGAAACAGTAAGCGGACCAAAAGCACTTAACCCCTTTTAAAAAACAACCAACAAACTAACAAATGAACCATCCAAAACCTGAACTGTATTGGTATACACACACACCATAAGGGTCAGCCTGGACATGATTCGTAGGATCAGTGGAACGTGAATAAAAACGCTTTCCCCCTTCTCGGACTCATTCAGAATGACACTGGCTCCACTTGACTATTAGAATTGACCATCTGAGGCTGCAGGAGCTCTGCTAGCGTGCTGAAGCATCGTTTTCAGACTGCACGCAGTTAAGTATGCCAGTAGCTCTTCCTCCATACACATGCTAGTGCTTGGTAGGAGTTTCAGCGTTTACTCGGTTCAAGTTTCACTCAGACAAGGAGGGACGGGTGACAGCAGCATCTGCCAAGGCTAACCGTATGCTTGAAAATATGGTGCAACAGGTCGCTTTTAATCAAGCATTAAACGGACAGCCACAGCTAAGGTCAAACTACCTCCTCAAATGAACTGATAACTTGTGAATGTGTGCATATGATAGAATCTGCTGTTAGGCCTGAGAAACATTAAACATTCAATATGGTGTCCAACATGTTTTTTTTTTGGTTTGTCACTTGATCCACCTTGCACACTGTAACAATAATGCCTGAGATGACAAACGAACAAAATGTTCTTGTCAACCGAAACACTATGTTTTGTAAATTGAAACAGTGACTTAAGCATAATGTACCCCATGGCATCAATGGCTTAATACCTGTCATACCTGTATCACAGTAAGCACATTAGGGCTTAAAGATCTGTCACTCAAATCTGATTTTGTTTCACAGACAAGTGTTCCAGGCACTGTCAACAAAGTAAGATTTGTTGGATAAAGCTCTGCTCTACCTGCCCGTGTGAATGAGTTATGCCTGACAAGCACATCTATATACCAACCAGAGCTGCACCAGCTCCTGAGATTTAGAATAGATGCATTCAGAGCACTTCGGTGTCATCCTTGACCTTCCTCCTCTTCTTCCAGAAGAGCTTCCTCTGACACTTTAAACACTATGAACCTACTCCCAGCGCCATCTTCCACTTCCTCTTGATTTCTTCCTCTATCTTCCTGTTTCACCGTCCCGTTTTGACTCTGAGAGACTGTTGGGTCAGGTTCTGTGTTGTCCCAAGAACACAGTTTCACCGTCCCGTTTTGACTCTGAGAGACTGTTGGGTCAGGTTCTGTGTTGTCCCAAGAACACAGTTTCACCATCCCGTTCTGACTCTGAGAGACTGTTGGGTCAGGTTCTATGTTGTCCCACGAACACAGTTTAACTTTGCCTTCTTGCTCTGGAGAGCTCCCTTCTGGGCTTTGGTCCTCCCCTGAGTCCTCCAGAAGGTTCTGGCTCTCCTCATCCGTTGCCGTGGACCCCATGGACTCCTTGGACTCAGAGACGACCGTGAAGACGTTACCGCTGAAGCTGAGATGGCGCTTGAGGCGGGGTGACTGTTCGAGCGTCATGATGATGCCCATGTCGTTCAGGATGTCGTTGCAGCTCTTAGACCGCGGAACGTCCTCTTGGATCGTCACCTTCTTCTTCTTCTTCTCTTTCTTAGGCTCGGCGCCAATCTTCTTAATGATGGCGCAGTAGTCCTCCTCTTTCACCGTCAGGTAGTTGAAGATGTCGATGGCGCTGGGCTTCGGCTCCGCAGCGCGGGAGCACACGGAGACCTGCGTCTCTTCGTGATGCCGGAGTTCCTCGAGGGAGAGTCTGTGGCGGCGCTGGTACCGCCGCTTCTTCAGCACCTTGTGGGCCTCCACCACCATGTAAACGTTCCAACTGAAGAACAAAGACAGCCAGGCCAGGCCCATGAAGATCCACACCTCCACCAAGAAGCGGTAAAGAGTAGGGTAGTTTATGTCTGGGTCCACACCTGCAATATAGAAATATTATAACATTACAAATGCCCAGGATTTAAAAAGACATGCATTCTTCAATCTGTTGTAAGAGGGACAACTTATAACTATTCCTCAGTTTTGTGATATTGAGCCACCAAGTGAACACTACACAGAACAAATACAAACAGGAGCGTGATGGTGGGCAAGCCTTCCAGTGTTGTTAGTATGTCATTTCCTGTTTATTTATATCTGGAAAATCTGTGTGTCTTTACAAGTGTTTGTAACTCCCCCCCCCCCCCCCCCCCCCATTTTTCCTTCTGTGAGGCGCATTGTGTTACCTCCTGGTATGAAATGCGCCGTACAAATAAAGTTTGATAGATAGATTGATTGATTGATGATTCCAGGATTAGCACAATGTAGGTGCTTTTTCATTTGTAAGAACCGGCCCACTGACCTCGACCCTACTGTATGACTTCTGACAGGTCAACTGCAGTTGTCAATCTCATACCCTTGTCAGTGGCATCGTTAAGTCTTAACCCTCACCCTAGGGCTAAAGCCACAAATGTTTTAATCCTAGCCCTGAGTATTTTTGGCCTGAAATGGGAGGTGTTTATAGCAAAACAACTGACAAACTGTAAGAGACTGTAACAGATAGGAACTTGACTTGCAGCGTCCAAAGTCCAAAGAGGCGAGTAGTGCTACACAGTGCAGACAAAGTTAGAAGACCTGCGCACCCAGATTAAAAAAACAATCTAGCCGTCTTGGCTATTTCAAAAAGAAAACTCAAGATAAATTATTGAGTGTGGGTATTACATAATGTATCGAATTATGTTGATGTTTAAAAGGAAATGTTCACTAATGTGAGCTATTGGTGTTTCTTAAAGTCAAAGATGCTTCCTTGGTAGGACGGGTCTTTCCAAGGTTAGGCAAAGCTCTGGTACATGCGCATAGGTTTGTGGGAGTTTTTGTTCTCTGAACAAAGGACTCTGTCCTTGGTAGAAGGACCCTAGGCACCTGAACAGTCCTTAGGTAGGATACGATGATGTAACATCCTTGAAACTCAGCCGTCAAGGAACCTTCCTTGACTTTGAGAAGCACCCAGTATGACAAGCCAAGCTAGATAGCCTGTGGGGAAACCTGAGCTGATGACATCATCAAGATCCGATTTTTTGTTTTAGTTTTACCTTTCTCCCACCTGTCTTGCTGGTGGGTAAGTCATGGGTTATCTCCTTTCAAAAAAAAAAAAAAGCCCCAAGCCAATTTCACTTAGCCCTGTAAGGCTCTAAGTGGCAGGCCAAGAATCTTTGGATTGTAAAACACAGATGGCCTTCTAATTAGAACTACTCTGCAGTAATATGGTGTGGTTCAGCTGTTTACCATTATGTCTCTAAAAACATTCAAGAGGTTGACTCTTCTCACATTCTTGCTGATGTTCTTATCTCTACCCTTTGTCTCTGGCTCTCTCCCTGTGCTTTGTCACACAGGGGCTAAACTAAGGGCAGGACAATTGAATAAAGGGTATTAAGCGTGGTATTGCATTATAAGTAGATTTTTTTTGTCATGTCAGGTTCATTTGAATGATCTTAGTCTGAGTAGTGGTCTCACTGGTCTCAGTCCTGCAGTTGAATAGATTTGTTTTAGTTTCAGAAACATGGGAATTCTAGTCTCTGTGGGCTGCAAACCCCCCCCTTCTGTGGCCAGAGACTCCCTCATTGTATGTGTTCATACTCTCTGAATATTTGGATGTTTCATATGTCTTCTCATGTATTTGTAACTTTAGATTGTTTACTTAAGACTAGTTAGAATGTGTAACTGAATTAGTAACTTGCACCTTACAAATATATTGTGATGCTCTGATCCACTGTGGCCTCTAAAGAAATTATTAACTAGAAACTAGAAATAATTAAAGTATTACTCTTTCCGCCAAACACTGAGTCTTTTCTTACCAACCTTGCAGAACAAACTGCCGTTACTAGTTCTAAATGGATGGTTGCTATGGCCAAAGTCCAGTCATTAGTTCCATTCTAAAAATGATGGAACAAAATCATGGACGGAAATCTTTTTCTTTTTTTTTTATACTTAATTTCTGAGTTGTATAATGTGTTTTGTTTATTTATTTTGTCTGTTTTGTTTTGTTATGGTTTGTTTATTTATTGTTAATCTGTATTATGTAGCCTCAATCAGGGCATTGCTGCAAAAGAACCCTGTGCTCAGTCAATTCTCCCTGAATAAATAATGATTATGATGATTCCTCTTGTTGCCAAGCTAACATTCTTTTAAATCACGGTGGTCCTTAATCCAAATGTAGTGTAACGGTACTAAAAGCTATTTCAGACATATGGAACGTGTTGCTACTCTCTGTACTTCCTTTGGTCCACTAATTTGCAACTGTCACAACACGACAGTTATTTAAAATTCACGACGAACTTGGCAAACAGATGTGCAAATGTCATACTGTTAAAAACTGGAACTACTGCCATTCCAAAAAATTGAAATAAGAAATTCAACCAAGCCGTACAAATAATTAACGGGTGCATTCACGTTCGTTTGAAGAGGTTTTTAGGATGCATTTAAGCTCCCCCAAAAAGATGATCTGCAGTACCTGCAACAAAGTCTCCGAAGCCCACCGTGGTGAGAGTGGTGAAGCAGAAGTGAAAGCCCTCCAGGTAAGTCCATCCCTCAATGACCATGAACACAAATGGAGGGATGACCAGGTGGATGAGCAAACCCCACAACAAGAAGAGGGCAATGCAGGTACACTGGACTTTTCTCTGCAAACATTGCAAGGAGAGATAATGTCATTCATGCTTTACAATGACAAGGCAATGCAACAACATGCATTAATCACAGTGTACAGCAGGCCAGAATGCAACAACATGCACTAATCACAGTGTACAGCAGGCCAGAATGCAACAACATGCATTTATCACAGTGTACAGCAGGCCAGAACGCAACAACATGCATTTATCACAGTGTACAGCAGGCCATAACACATGCACAGATCTACTCAGTTAAGACTAATTAGACTACAGAAACAGTCAACATAGGTGTACAAAAAAGGTTTAGCATGATTATGAATGCTGCCAGACAATGCAGTTTTTCAGTGAATACTTTGCAGAACTAAACTCTGAAAACTCTTCATTGTAGAACCTCTGTCCTTTCTGTGACACATGGACATACTACCATACATACATACATACTCACACATGCACACACAGACACATGCGCACACACAGACACACACACAGACAAACTAAGCAAACGTTTGTTACTCACTGGTGGAAGGCCTCTGTGTAGCAGCACCTGGCTGAGGCGTTTGGTCCGCCCACTGAAGAACGTGCCCACCTCACTGATCCATGTGAGGCAGAGGGGAATGCCAAACAGCCCGTACAGGATGCAGAACACGCGGCCGCCCACCGTCTTAGGGGCCACATTGCCATAACCTGGGGTCCAGTGGAAAAAGAGGGGTTTAATATGAAAGAATGATCTCACTTCAAGGTCAACTGTGAGGTAATTGGGTATGGAGAAGGGTATGGATTACTGGCATTTCACTTGATTTGTTTGTGGTTCTTTAATTGAAAAAAAAAAACCCTGCCTAAATGACGCCATATTAAGGATACAGTTTAGTTTTACTAGTAGGTTAAGTAAAGTGGTACATTTATTAAGCAATACATTCACATCATATGTATTCACCTATTGTGGTTATCACCGTGGCAGCGAATATGACGGCATTCTGCCAGTTCCAGTTGTTAAAAGAGTTTTTGCTTGCGACGGACACGCCTTGTCCGGCAGCCTCTGTCACAGCCTGGGAGAGAAGAAAATAAACAAATAGGTTATTTACACCAGAGCGTGAATACAAGGAAAGCAGGGAGGGCATATCAGTGACAGTAGTAGGATCCATGGGACTTCGTTCTCATGGTAATATGCTCATGTACTTTGTTTACGCACCACTGAGTTTAAGCGACAGGGGAAAGACAAACCACAAGGAAGGATGCTTGGAAGGATTTCAGTTAGATATTTGAGTACTGTCCCTATTTTCGGAACGCCGGTCTTCCTGGTCTTCCTGCCAATCTGTTCTCGCCTGTCCGCTCCATTTGAACACTACTGCCAAGTGCGCCCTTGACACTTGCTAAAGGAAAAACCACTTCACAATGCTCGTTGACGTAAACTCAGCCCGCACGCCCTGAGCAAATTCCTCTCCTGAGTGTGTCTTCTCCACCTTAATTTTCTCAAAGGAAAACAAAACACGCCCAGTTACTCCAATGGCTTTGGGCAAGTTGAGGCTCGCGAACTACTACACTACCCAACCTTTTTCATGAAACGCAAGAGCTTGTTGATTAATTCCACAATGAATATCCTCAGTTATTGCTGAGGTTAAGAACTTTCTTGCCTACTTACAAAGTTTCATATTAAGGAATACAATTCCTTGTCGTTTTTGACTTGTCATAGCCGTATACAAAATGTGTGAAATCTGATAAGGAACCAGTTCCATCTTCGGTTCTACTGACTGCAGCAGTTGTAGACAACGCCAATTAGTTCACGCTGAAGGCTGACCCCAGGGTTTCTATTGCCATTGTGTCAAGTAAAACGAACATGCCACTATGTTTTCTATCTGAAATACAAAGTGGAGGAACTCAAAAGAACAATTCACACAGAAATGTATCCCGATGCAAGCCAAATAATAATTTGAGCAACATAGCAAACCACGTGTATAATGCAACAGTGTGTGTTCCTAACATTGTAATAGCTTATTGAAAAAACAAAACTTAAGACTGAATTTCTTGGAAACGTCATTGAGTAGTCATACCTTCACAATCTCTTCCAGATTGTCCTTCGACAAACAAGGATATTTTTGGAGAAGTTTTTCCTTTTTAATGCCATAGTCAGATACGGCTGTCTTCCAATTTGGCTCTTCTAGTATTTGAAATATTGCTGCTCCAATTGACAGGTAAAAAATGATACCTGAAGTTAATATGGGTCCTTTCTCAGCCATAAGACCTTCGGTAGTCAGTTCGCGGGAGGCGGCGTTTCATTCCAACAACATTCACCGATTGAACTTTAGGAAGTTTTCCAAAACTTGAACTGTTGGTGTGTAAGCGATCCACGTGTCAATCTTATACATATATAACTTCCGGTACAATTTCAGTCAGGAGTTGTTTTTTCGCAAAGTAATCTCCGCTTCAGGTTTATGTAGTTTCTCCATGCCTTGAAGAGGAAATGAAATTGTGAACCACCCACATAGGTGAGATCCCTTTTCATCACCCATGACTGTAGCCTACTACAATGTCCCTGTTTAGTTTAACCAATGTTTAAACACCTCTGGCCAGTAATAGCTTATATGCAAATGAATGGGAACTGATGAAGAACTGATTTTTACATATGACCACAAAAAGCCAGTTTGAGTTTAAATGTGAACATGTTTGCATCTGTTTGTGCGTGTGTGCGTGTCTGTCTGTCTGTCGGTGTGTGTGTGTGTGTGTGTGTGTATGTGTGTGTGCCAAGGCTCTGCCATTGCTCTAATGCTTTAAAACGGACGTTTTAAAGTTATTTTAATCTTATCATTTATAAGTTATTACCTTTCTTCATATATCCAGCAAATTAAAAATGTCAGCATGACAGATAAGCACAAAGGGGAAGAGACATGTAATCAAACAGTACTGAACAGATTCCCAGGCCAAAGACAGTTTTCAAATTACGATAATCTAAACAATTAAAATAATTGACATATTTGTCAGTCAAAAGCCTACAGTAGGTCTATAAGTGAACACATCCACAATTACGAACAAATCTGTCATTGGAATTCAAATGGCCTCAAGGCAGATTTATACTCGGTTTTAACACATAAACGTAACACGTAAGTTACATAAACGCTGTTGTAAGCCCCTTTAAGCAGTCACATAACACGTAAGTGCGTCCGCCAAAATTTCTCACTATGCAACAAAAACCACGGGGTGCCCACGCAGCCCGCAAAGACTGTGATAGGCTGCTAACCCCATCCTTTCAGGAGTCTCACATTTCCGGTTTCATAGCATAATACCGCCATTTTTAAAGGCCAAGGCAAGACTAGAATGTTTTTTAATCATGAATAGCCTGCAGACTGTCTCACAAGCCTCTTCTTGTTGATTATGAACAAACATAACAGAAGAGGTCCGAAGATATGAGCATCTTTACAAACCCTCTTTAAACACTTATAAGGACGCTCAAATGACCGCAAATTCATGGAGAGAATAGGCTACTATCCCATTCTCACAGGAGAAATCAGAAACAGCAATCTGAGCATATTTGTCAAACGCGATAGAAGATACTGCTCTGATATATTCCTATTCCATACTGAATATTCTGTTTAGATCAAAGGTTTGTTTTGACATCCCGTCATATTTCAGATGATAGTTAGGTGATAGGCTATACTGTGTTGACATTTAAAAACCGTTGACTGCGATTGTTTGGAAAGAACGCGCTAATTCACCGAACAAATACTTTCATATTTCATACTTTCATTTGACTTGTTAGTCATGTCATCCATTCATATTGATGTGAATCAATACATTTCACCCCTGAGGCAAGCGATAGAATGGAGCCTGGTCTGCTCATATACAAAAGTTAACAATAACATGAAGTGGAGTTAATTTGCGGCCAACACCATTGTATTACAAGCACTGACATTCACTCATGATGAGAAGGTACACATGGCGATTATCTCGCCTTCTATCTTTCATCTTTGAATAATGTAACTTATAAACACAGCGTTTTAAAGCGCTGTGGCCGTCATTAAAATATGTATCAATAAACGAACTTCTGCATCATGTAATCTGTCTTGTTTCGCCACTGGTACTGGTACTTTCATATTCATTTTTCGCCACTTGTTAGTCATGTCATCCATTCATATCGATGTGAATCAATCAATACTAATACAACTTTAACTGTGATGTGTTTTTGTTTCATTTCGCAACTTATTTACTGTATAATCCAAGATAGCAGGTGCCCGTTGGTAAATAGCCTATTTCACATTGTATTTGCTTAAAACACACAGATGTAGGCTACTGTCAAATCAGAAAGAAAATCAGCTGTCACTCGGCTATTACCTGACCAATACCCTACCTTTCAAACTCGGTGATAGTATTCACAACTAATTTGTCCTTCATTCTACCAAATATGATTAAACGGCATATGTTATTGCACACGTGAGGCAAGCCGAGCCCGGTCTGCTCATACAAAAGCTATCATTAACGTGAAGTGGAGTTAACTTGCGGCCAACACATTGTATTACAAATACTGACAACATAGCTACTCTCATGATGATAAGGTAGGCCTACACCTGGCGATTCTCTCGCCTTTTATCTTTCACCTTTGAATAATGCAACTTATAAACACGTCGTTTTAAAGCGCTGTGCCCGTCCTTAAAAGATGTGTCAATAAACGAACTTCTGCATCATGTGATCTGTCTTTTTCGCCACTGGTACTGAATTGCCAACCTTTGTATTTCGTGTAACAAATGTATTCATTTTCCTTTGTCCCGCTGCAATAAATACGCTTACTTCACTCAACATTCAGAAGGGAAAGGGAGATAACCCCGGAGTTAAGAATATAGATCACTTCGGCTCTGGAGCAGTAAACAAAAGTCTCCCCTGTAATCTCAGACTACGATTAGCAGGAAAGGTTAACAACAGGCTAATTAATAAAATACAATACATAATAGACTAACAATCCAATATTTATTTGTTTGAGTGTTGTTTAGTGCAATGGGGGTGTATGATCATTATTGTCTATAAAGTAAGGCATTTTCAACAGAAAAATCTCCCGTTCATCGTGTCCATTCGCGTCATGGGGTAGGCAAAAAAACGTTACTCCACCTACTGTTCTGGCGTTGAATCGCTTTGCAACACGCACAACCCTTGGGGAACCTAAAGGAACTATAAATCAAAACAACTGCATTTATGTAACTTACGTGTAACTTACGTGTTACGTTTATGCATAAAAACCGAGTATAAAAGACCCTTCATTCACCAAAGGTAACTAGAAGTCTTTAGTAGAAATATTCTTAAACAAAAGAAGTAGTAGACGTAATGTCTTATTTTGAGAACAAACTCCTTCAATCACATGATAGGCATGGTACTTTGGTATAATGGGTAATCATTAATGTTTGACATTAAAGGATGATATAATATGATAAAACAAAAGGTAAGTATGAAAAAGGTTTTCAACAGAAAGAAGAAGTGGGTAAATAAGGCTGATAGAGCGTGAGACAGTAGAAAGAGAGTGTAACACCTGCTACATTCGGTGGTTAAGTCTTTTCCAAAAACAACCTTAGAGCCATCTGGCCGTGAGGTGAAGTGGCCCTCACATGGACTTTCACTCCTGCTGTAAATCTTAATGCGCTTTGTACAGAGTTTATTAGATGTCACATGTAAAAAAAAAAATCAATTAATTAATTAATTCATGAATTTAACACCTTCATCACTAACAGATTCCTTTAGTTGTTAAATCAGGTTGTTAACCTCTATCCTACAATCAGCATTTTAAAGTTTGTAAATGGATACCAGCAATACAATGGTATGTTTATTTAACTAGGTGGTGGGAAAACAATGAAATATGAAATAGAGCCAAATGTTCAGGCTGGAGTGCTTTTTTATCTTTTTTAGATTTGGAAAGATGTGATATCAGTTCTGCCTCTCATAATACCACTTAGTACTTCAATAGGTGCTAGGGAGTCACTGCAAAAAGCAAGTATACTGTCATAAGCATAAGCGCACATTATCAGGAATAGTGTTTTTAATCACTAAAATCCTATTTCAGAGGTTCAAATAATGACAGTTAAAGTGACTGTCAGCTTAGACTATCAGCTATCTCAAAAGCTCGGGTGCTTAAATGAAGCCCAACAGGGGTCTGTTTGCCTCAACTAAGTTAATGTAACAGGAATATCAGTTGATGTTGATGGAGACACTACTGGAAGCTTAGATATATTTCGGTCATGTAAATGTTTTCACGCTCCCCCACCTTGGACAAACCTTTACACACACACACACACACACACACACACACACACACACACACACACACACACACACACACACACCACACACACCACACACACCACATACTTCCCCCACCTTGGACAAACCTTTTGTTTACTTCTGTGAAAGCAGGGGAGGTAAGTGTTTACAAATTTAGTAATTTACTGCCCCCAATCTGCTTGGGGTGGGGAGTATGGAACCATTTAGCTTGCTAGCCAACAGCTAGTCAATCTCACATATAGCCCCTTTAAATGATGAAAAAAACAACAACAAAAAAAGAATCTTGTGGGCGGGATGTTCAAGATAGAACTGGATGGGATGCACTGAAAACTGAGAGGTGGATTATGTAAGTCATTTCTAAGAAGGATGTGTCCTTCTGGAGTACTAGACCTGTTACTAAACTGGCTACTAATGTGACATTTTATTATGAAAGGTAATGCTGTATGTTAAATATATGTTCTACTGTATACATTACATTTAGCCGTAAAATGTGCATTTAATTAAATTCAATTACAGTACATATATTTGAAAAGAGTGATATAACAGACTTCAGTGATATAAAAAAGATTTTATTGAGGAACGGAGTGACTTCTTAGCCACTTTTTTGTCAGAGTTTTTCCATGAGGGTACAGTATCTGCATGTTTGAAATGACACATACGTAAATGCACTTTCAGCTACCCTTGCCAGATTGACCACACTATCCACACAGAGGATATTAGACTGCCTTGGGATACAGATGATACGTCCTCTGCTTTCGGATTGGACATGAGTGACTTGCAGCTAGTTGGCTAATTCTCCATGTAGGACATCCACTGTAGGACATGAATGAAGACCTGTTACTAAAGCATAGCACTGACTTCTTCTCAAGTATTCCTGTCTTGAAAATACGTTGAAAGATGTATGACAACCTGTGTTAGTCCTACATGTACAAGTGCAATGAAATATACACGTATTTATTGCGCTCATAATGCATGTAGTCTGTCTAGTGCATAAAATAAGTAGCTCTGGAGCCTGGCTTGATGTAATGTTTCTGTGTCTCTTTGGGAGGTGTAGGCCTAAATAACCTCTAGTTAACCTCTACTGCAGATATAAAAACATGATACAGGTGTGTATTTCCTTCATGCCCTCTCTTACGCTAATTTCAAAACCTGCATGTAAGTACATAAGGTATTCCTACCTCATAAGGTATATTTATGTTCCTTTTAAGTAATACACACCTCACATACAGATATGGGTAACAATTTCAATACTGACATACACAATGTTTTGCACAGGAATGTTCATCTGAAAGAACACAGAAGCTGCAGTTTTACAGAACTGAAACCATAACATGGCTCAGATCTGCACTGGGTAACACCGCCACCTAGTGTTCAAACATGCCTACTCACTTCACAAGAGTACCTACGCTCTAGTTTTTGCACGCCTGTCCATTTCACATATAGCTATTCTCTATGTCCTAAGAGCACACTTATGCAATCAGATCTTTTTTTTTTTTTTTTTATAATGAAACCGGAATGAATTCAACATTCAGTGAGACCAATGCCATATGCAGTAAAACAAGAATAGAACACAGACAAAGCCACTTCTCTCAGTACCTTCCTCTTTGAGGCTCAAGATTTGTATCTATTAAAACACCATTTTGGCATCGTCTACCATAAAGACTTTCACACTCACACCATTAACTTAATTAACACATACCTCCCCATTAACAAGCTATGACCTTTTTTCTACATATTTGTAAGGCAAGGACGAGGACCATGATGGCGTAATACTACAGTGCGTTTCCGTGGACCTCAGAGTTCCCTTTTAGAGCGTGGGTGAGCTCAAGACCCTGACGTCACTGTAGTGTGAGCCTCTGCTGTTATCAGTAGAATGAACCTTTGGAATAGAGCTATTCAGAAGCTCGTCGCTGTATGAAAGGGAGCTGTCTGTCTCTGATGAGTTGCAGTCAATGAACCTGTAGCTGAAACTAAAGCCTGCGCCTGTCTGAGTGCCGAACGCGTCCTTGTGTGCGTACTGGTCCTCTGCATCAAGGAGAGCCTCCTGCTTTAAAGGGTAGAGCGCCTCGTCTTGAACCTCCTCTGGTTCTTGCTTGACCTCCAGGGGCGCTGTAGCGCTCAGGGGCATCTCTGTGGGGTACATGGCAGGGCTGAGGCTGCACGCGGAGGAGTGGGTGGTGAGCACGTGCTCCAGCCGGGCTCGCTCGTCCCGCAAGGAGTCCACCTGCTGCTGGAGGCTAGCCTGTTCCTGCTCCAGCCGCTCTGTTTCCTGAGGACAGAAGCATGTGCAAACACATGCACACACACACACACAAAGGCATACCACACATCACACACACACACACACACACACACACACATGCACAAGCACCATCTTTAGTCTTTTTTCATAGGTCAGCACTATAAAAAATGCTCATGGCACTACACACACATTGACAACAAAGCGATCCCACCATGTCATAAGGTGAAAACTGATAAAACAATAGCATGTCTGGGGGTTACTTTTACAAAAGATCCCATCAGGAAGAGGAACTCACCCCTTGCAGAAGGTCCGTCAGTTCCCTCCTCCGGTTCCGGCACTTGGCAGCAGCCAGCTTGTTCCTTTCTCGTCTTAGCCTCTGCTTCTCTTCCTCCTCAGGGTGGAGCTGGAGGGTCCACAAAACACACTCTTAATCCCACACAAACTCAACAAAACACACTCTTAATCCCACACAAACTCCACAAAACACACTCTTAATCCCACACAAACTCTACAGGTGGATGATAGATGTGCGGGTTGTGGAGGTCTTATTAGGTTTGTAGCATTGAAGGGCACACCATCAATGCTTATTTCACATAGAAAACAATGCAGTGAAATAGAGGGCTACTCTCACTCACTCACTCTCTCTCTCTTTCTCTCTCACTCACACTCTCTCTTTCTCTATCTCTCTCTCCCTCTCTTTCTGTTTTTGTATTTCATACACAAGATTTAAGAAACATTCTTAGTGTTGTCAGTGATATTTAATGGGCAATTCACACCTCATATTACCATCAAGGAGGATACATGAAACTATCTGCTGGATGGTTCTCCCCATGACTTACCTGATGAGTTCTTTTCCGTTGCCAGCTGGTGTTTCCTACGGCGTGTATGACACCTGGCCGGGCATGGGCGCTGTGGGCGGTGTGGGTGATGGGGCGGCTGTATTGGGGTGAAGGAACACAGGGGCCTGGCATGGAACCTAGCGCAGCTGGCTGGACCATCCACTGTAGCTCCTGACTGGAGGCTATGGCATTTAGGGTGGGGACGAAGGCACTGTTGGGCATTGGCATTCTCAAGTGATTTCTCTAATGTAGAGAGAGAAAAAGGAGGAAAGAAAAAAAGAGTGAGTGATGAAGGGTGTTCTCCTTTCACTGAATAATAAACATATGGATATCTGTCCCCATCTGATTAACAGTTTGCATTTCCGAATGACCTACAGACTGAGTATAGACGGAACTGACATATTGACTGAGTGATGTTTAAAATAATATATACTAGGAACACTCATTAACATGAACAACACACGAAACTGTTGATATTACCTGTTGAGTTGAGCTGATGTCGCTGAGGTCCCACGGCAGTTTTCGTTCTGTGCTTTCTGTTGAGGTTGAAGGGGTATCCTCAAAGTTCTCCTGGCTCATGTTCGTCGGCAAAATAACTGAAATATGTCAGCGGTCGGCTGCGATGATGAATCCGTTTACTCAGCGTTACATCACACAAGACTCCGCTTGAAGAGGTTAACTTTTGAAAATGTAGAAATGTTA
>NC_045166.1:5696390-5710570 GCF_900700415.2 Clupea harengus
GTTGGTGAGTTATTCGGGTTTCTTACCCTCACTAGCTCAGGGCGCTACAAGATTCGTTGACTCAATTGATTTAAGGAAGTAAAGTCGCTATCCTAGCTAACTAGCCGGCTAAGTTTCTGACTAGCCTGCTAGCTTTTGCTAACCAACGTGTCTGTTGTTGATAGTGTGCTTGTGAATTAATACTTTCTTCTAATTTCAGAAACAAGATGTCCAGGCAATACCCCGACTGCGGGGGGTCAAGGGCGACCGCCACCGCCGCTGCGTGGCCTGCCTCGGCAGGGCCCACGCTGAGGCGGCGCTCTCAGGCGTCGACCCT
Organism: Clupea harengus; assembly: GCF_900700415.2. NCBI lineage: Eukaryota > Metazoa > Chordata > Actinopteri > Clupeiformes > Clupeidae > Clupea > Clupea harengus. The sequence continues at coordinate 5,696,707 of NC_045166.1, forward strand.
GCCTGTGGCATCTGTGCTAGCCTCACGCTAGCTAAGGCTACAAAGCGCCTCGCGCTATGGGAGCGCGTGGACGCTGAGAGGGCAGCACCGGCTCCATCCGGGGTTATCACCCCCGAAGGACCAAGTACGCCTTCAAACCTTGGGCAGCATTAGCGTCAGCAGCCGCTTCCCAGCCGCAGCTCGCATGCTAGCCTCTCCCCGTCGCCGTCGCCTGCCAGCCTGCTGGCTGCGGGCCACGAGGCGGTGGAGCTACCCCCAGGCGAAGACCAGCCCACGCCGGAGCTGGACTTCGGCCTGGATGACGAGAGTCTGCTGGACTACTCGGACGAGCATGACTCGGACGAGGAGGACATGCAGCTCAGTCTGGATGTTCGGCCGCGGGAAACCTCTCCCCCAGCCACATCACGGACACTGGCCAGCAACTCCACGAGGTTGCGCTGAGAGCAGCCAGCTGCCTCGGGCTCCCTCTCCCTCCCCCTTCCAGCGTGCGGGCGACGGACCTCTCCTCCGGCTCACCCGGTGCACTTCCCAGGCCCTATCGGCCAATATTAGATCTTCGTGTGTAGATCAACAACAAAGCACTCATGCCGCTGAAGTTCAGAATGCTGACCCCACGCCGGCTAGTGCAGTTCATAAGACCAAATGATTGGTTCATCACGATAGACTTAAAAGATGCGTATTTCCACGTCCCGATCCACCACAGAACATTGAAGATTTCTGAGGTTTGCGGTTCGGAGGAATAGCATACCAATTCAACGCACTCCCGTTCGGCCTAGCTTTGGCACCGAGGGTTTTTCACAAGTGCGTAGAAGCAGCCATCGCCCCATTACGACTACGCGGGACTGCGCTTATTCAATTATTTGGACGATTGGTTAATTTCTGCTCATTCAAGAGCGGCAGCGGTGCAGGACTACGCATTTCCTAGGCATGGTTCTAGACTCCACCTCCATGGAGGTCAGGCTGTCTCAAGACCGAATAAATGCCATCCAGAACATGCGTGCATCAGTTCCGACTAGGACAGTCAGTCTCGTCGCTGTGCTGCCAACGCCTGTTGGGAATGATGGCATCGGCCGCGATCGCTCTCCCGCTGGGGATGTTGCGCATGCGGCCTTTCCAAATGTGGTACCTGTCTCTGAGGCTCCACGCAGTCAAAGACAAATACCGCAGAATAACGGTGTCCTCCAGATGCAGGAAAGCCCTGGCAATCTGGAGAGCCCCCTGGTTCCTCGCGGCGTCAGGCACTATGGGTATAGTGACGCGCCGCGTAGTGGTAACCACAGACGCTTCCACCAGAGGGTGGGGAGCGGTCTGCGAGGGAGAGGCGTGAACGGTCTCTGGTCTGCGACAGAGGCCGCGTCTCATATAAATGTGCTAGAACTGCGGACGGTGGTCCTGGCGCTGCGACACTTTCTGCCCAGATTGAGTGGTCAGCATGTGTTAGTAAGGACGGACAACACTTTGGTGTTGGCGTACATAAACCGTCAAGGCGGAGTGCGCTCCCCGTCACTGCACCATTGGGCGAACCGCCTGCTCCTGTGGGCAGCGGTTCACATCCGTTCCCTCAGGGAAGTTCATATTCCAGGTCACCTCAACTACGGAGCGGACCTGTTGTGGAGGGGCGACCCTCAAGCAGCAGATTGGTGTCTACACCCTCAGGTGATAGAGCAGATCTGGCTGCGTTTTTTCAGGGCGCAGGTGGATCTGTTTGCGAACAGGCAGAACACCTGCTGCCCCCTTTGGTTCTCGCTAGGGGGTGACGACCCCCCACTCGGCATAGACGCGCTGGGCCACCAGTGGCCGAACCTGCGTCTGTATGCTTTTCCCCCGATTCCGCTCCTTCAGCAGGTGCTGAGCAGAGTAGCGGACGAGGGCAGAGTATTGTTATTGATAGCCCCCCACTGGCCCAACCAGCCGTGGGCAGCGGATCTAATCAATATGTCAGTGCAACAGCCCTGGGAACTGCCTCTGCGGAGAGACCTCCTAACACAAGCGAACAGGACAGTGTGGCATCCCCATCTGGAGCTGTGGCGTCTCAGAGCCTGGCACCTGAAAGGTGCAGGCTCCTAGCGTCAGGCTTATCAGACGCGGTGGTAGCCACGATACAGAGTGCCCGAGCGGTGTCGACACGGGCTCTGTATACGCTAAAGTGGCGCAGTTTCGAACGGTGGTGCGCTGCGCGTCAGCACGACCCCGTTAACTGCGCGCTGGGCGTCATACTAAAATTCCTACAGCAGTTGTTTGATACAGGCATTAATGGCAGTTCCCCTGGCAGTCACCCGCTAGCGTCACGCTTTATGGCGGGGGTGAGACGGCTCAGGGTGCCGGAGAGACACCTCATACCCTCTTGGGATCTGCTGGTTGTGTTACGTGCTCTTACAGGGCCTCCGTTTGAGCCCCTGGAGACGGTGGACATAAAGTTTGTCTCTTTAAAGACTGCGCTGTTACTGGCATTGACGTCAGCAAAGCGCGTTGGTGACATGCAAGCTCTGTCCGTCAGCCCATTGTGCCTTCAGTTCTCGATCGCTGGTGACAGAGTGGTTATGCGACCTAATGCTGCTTACACACCTAAAGTGGTGGCAACCCCATTCCGCAATCAGATGATTGAATTAGCAGTTTTCTCGCCTCCTCCTTTTGCGTCAGCAGAGGAGGAACGTTTGAATAGGCTCTGTCCAGTACGCGCTCTCCGCTGTTATGTAGAGCACACTGGGGCATTCAGACAATCAGATCAGCTATTTGTGTGCTTTGGTGCACGTGCAAAAGGCAGACCTCTATCAAAACCGAGCCTCTCCCGTTGGATAGTAGAGGCTATCGTGTTGTCTTATAAGAGTATGTCTTTAGATCCCCCGGAAAAGTTGCATGCGCACTCTACACGGGGAGTCTCCTCTTCCTGGGCCTTACTAAAGGGAGTCTCAGTGGAAGATATTTGTAAAGCTGCAAGCTGGAGTTCTCGCCACACTTTCATTAGATTCTATATGTTAGATGTGGCTGAACCTAGTTTTTTACATGGTGTTCTACAGGCAGGCGATCTCTGAATCCCCTGGCCTGAGAACGATATAATGATGAATGTGTTCATTAGTGTCTATGTGTTATGTTGCACATGAACCATCCCAGGGTGGTTTCCTACAGGCGTAGGATCACTGATACCTGCCGCCTATGTTAAAGGATGCCCTGTAAATGTTCACCACCAGCTGCTGTATGAACCTCTAGGAGGGCAAAAGCAATATACAAAGTTGATGTGTGCGATTGGCTGCCACTGTATTATCACGCGGGAATATATACGGTCCCATACTGTTATACCGCAGTCCAACTGCGATAAGGAACGTCTCGGTTACTTACGTAACCTCGGTTCCTTAAGCAGAGACCAGATATAACAAGTTTAGCGTGTACAGTGTTGCCTTGGTTTGATACTTCTTGCTCAGTTTTCTTTCCAAGGATATTTCCGTGTCGCGCTCCTGAATTTATTGGCTCCTGAGGGGGCAGGCTCAGGAGAGAGCGCGGACGAATCGCAGCCTTTCAGGCGTGAATGGATAAATGCTTCGATTTGGGCCCATGACTAACGTCATGTACCATACTGTTATATCTGGTCCCTGCTTAAGGAACCGAGGTTACGTAAGTAACCGAGACGATATACATATTGAACCACCTGCTGTAGAATAAACGAGAGAGACAGAAAAGTCCCGAGAATGGCAAGGCCCCTGGGGTAGATGGAATCCATCCAGAAATGTTAATAGCAGAAGAGGCTTTAACAGTACAACTGAAGAAAACAGCAGAATAACCTGAAAAACCACAAGAACCCCACGTAACCATAGCAGAACCTTTAGTAATTAAAGCAGAACCCCACCTAACCATAGCAGAACCTTTAGTAACTAAAGCAGAACCCCACGTAACCATAGCAGAACCTTTAGTAACTAAAGCAGAACCTCACGTAACCATAGCAGAACCTTTAGTAACTAAAACTACCACACTGCAGAGAACATGAGAGACAGAGAAAGTGCCATCAGACTGTCATGTTGGGTGAATTGTTAAGCGATCTAGCAGACGGTAACAACTGGAGAGGAATAACTCTCTCATCCATGTGGAGCAAGGTACTATGCAGACAAGTACAGAAAATGAATTAATTTAACTATCTGAGAACCAACAAAGTAAAAGGGGATTTCAGCACTGAGAAACATATGGAAGTGTCCAAAACTTAAAACAGCCACTAAACTCAAGATCTTCAAGAGCAATGTCCCAGGAGTACTTCTTTACAGTGCAGAATCGTGAAAGGTCACAACGTCCATCAACATCAAGCTGGATTTTTTTTTCAGACGCATTCTTGGGATATTCTGGCCAAACATCATATCCAGCCACGAACTATATCACCGAACCAACACCAATGCAATATCTACCATGAGCGGGGAGATGGCGAAGGGTTGGACATGAGAATGAGCTGAGATGTCATACCGCCATAAGATGGACTCCACACAGGTGGAGAAACAGAGGGGAAACAAGAGGAACATGAAGGAGATGGAATGAAATGAAAGCTTTTGGCTGGACCTCGGGGCACGTACAGGAACTATCAACCAACTGATGGACAGGACATGAAGAGGACCAAGTAAGTAACTAGTGTCAGCTGTGAGGGCATTTTTTCGACAGAAGTAATCAAACCAATGATCCTTCATTTCAACTTCAGTTCAATTTATTTAATTTTATTCATATATGAATCTAATATGTGTATTTATGATCCTTGACCATCAGCTGCTACTGTTTTACCAAACTTATACATGTCAAATAGACATACAAACGAAAAGACAACTGACTAGAAGGCTAGACAAACGACAGGTAAAAGGGTGGTGTGCCACTAATAGGAAGTGACATCACTGAGGGGTCAGCCTGTCAGTCATTGACCAGCGAGACCAGCCGATACTCAGAGACACCTGCCAATCAAATCACACCGAACTGAAAATGACCCTTTGCACGTGTTCATGCCTGACATCACCTGCATGTATGACTGAACATGTTTCTAGAAAAAATAAGTGGAAGTGGAAATTTTCTGTCAGACTCGGTCAGATGTTATTTTTAGCAGGACATATGGCTCAATATATCACTTACGGAACAAACAAATGAGAGAAAAGGGCAGTAGTGACATCTATCGCGCGTACCAGTGGAAACAAGAGACTGCTAACCCAGAGAGACTAGCTGGGGGGGGGGGGGGGATTTTTGACAGAAGCAAGGCAGAAGAGGTGCCCTTGGAAAATACTAATCAAATACAAGCCCAGTTTCAAACTGAACATAAAAAATGTAAAACTGTAACCCAAAACTGTCAATAATTATAAGCGACTTATAATTAAAATTAAATTAAAAAATAAAAAGTTGTTGAGAATGTTCATACATGGCAACAGTACCCGTTAAACCACTCTAGAAGAATCACTTAGTAGCCTGTTAAAAAATGTACCAGGGGCAATTTCACATTTGAGATTAAGCTCACGGGATACAGGCTGGCAGCACTGTAGGCTCCAGTACCGCCATTGTGAAGCCTTAGTCTGGAGCCTTGTGCCCTTATTCTGTTTCTTCCTCCTCATGCATATTGTAGAAGGCAGAAATGTTTGGATTTGCGGGAGTGCAGAGAACAAGCCAATGATTGCTGAGTAACCATGGCACTGGATGTCTAGCCAGGGTTGCCAGGCGACAGTGAGCATGTTCTAGTAAAGCGTCACAGTTTGATATCTGAAATAATAAAGTGATCAATGGCTCTTGAAAAATGAGGGAGGGAACTCAATTACATGTCTTCTTGCTGACAGACGTGGGTACAAGTACAAGTAGAAACCAGACATAAAAACTTAAATAAAAGCATTTGAAGAGGGGACTCCAGAAAGGAGAGGAACTGAGCTATCAAGAGAGAGAGAGAAAGGGAGAATGAAGAGAGTGGCATAGATAGAGAGAGCGAGCGAGCGAGCGAGCGAGAGAGAGAGAGAGAGAGAGAGAGAGAGAGCGAGAGCAAAACAAACACTGTGTCTGCTCTCTGCTTACTTCCTGGGTAAAGGTACCTCTTTAGAAAAGAAACTCAGTCTCAATGGAATGTGAAAAGCTCTCAGTGCCTCTACACATGACTGTTCTTCAGGTTTTCCTGGAAAAAGACCCCACTGTGGACTGACTCAGAGTGGAAAACAAATGTACTGAGAGACCATCGCTGAAGTATACTGCCCCGGGCCAGGTTGTAGACACTGTGGGGTCCTCTGAGAGTCCAGCTGCTGCTCTGTGTGACGCGGAGAGAAAACACATTCTGTTTGCTGACGTCTTTGTGAAGATGGTATTTTATTGAACTGTGGAATATTTCTGGTATGAGATGACTGCATGCGTTCTACCGAGGTCTACCAGGGGAACATGCTCATTCGTGTCTTGACCTGTTGAAACAGAACTGGACTTCAGGGCATGGACATCGTGTTTTCTGTCTTCATGCTTGACAGTGGTCAGTTAACTCCAATTCAACATCAACTGACAAATATTACAAATTATACTGAGGTATATATTCAGGTGCATAACAAACAAAAGGTGCGAAATGAACAAAAATGTCCATTTGTAGTATATAAAAAAATTTAAATATAAAACAAAATTCTATTTGTCGTGGACTTTTCACTTTTAGGAATGCACACAGAACTGATGAACAGTAACTTCCCCACCCACAGCAGTTAAAGGCCTACAATATGCCAGTCACTGTTAAAGGCCTACAATATGCCAGTCACTGCCAAGACACACAGCTGTGGGTAAAACAGCTAAGCCTAACAGTTTGACTCATTTGATGTGACACCTTTCTCCAAACTGAGCTCCATGCACCAAAATGCCAAAAAGAAATCCTTGTATGTGTTAACTTATCTGGCAATAAAAACGATTATGATTATGATTCTGATGCACACCTGATTCATTTAGTGAAACTCATAAAGCACAAATTTCACCTCAGCTACAGACCACGCATCTCACTTCCCTCAAACACATCAGAGAGCTCCAGACCATCTCCCACTTCTACAAACACAACAAAGAGAACCCTATATAATGTTCCGTTTCCATTTAGGCCCGACTTCCTGTCAAAGGAAAAAGGAACCAATGCCCTGAAGACAGGTGAGGAAGTGAAGCTTCTCTAGTATGGAATAAGCACATGGGAAAATGACTGTAATTAATATCTCCCTCAATACACAGCTCATGAAAGTATACGTTGTCACATTAATGATACTGATGAATAAATTCATTGAGTACAACAGTTAATACGATTATGCATCACTGCCCTCATTAATGCATATGTATCACACAGGAATATCAGGTACCACATTGACCTAAAATACATAATGTAATGTTGTTTCAGAATAAGGAACCTTTAAGGAACCTTAGGCTAACCAAGTTTTTACATCAGTGTACCGATGTGAGTACTGTTGCATATGTCATATAATCAATGATAAAATAATATATTTTAATTGAAAATTGTATTTGAAAATAAAGCCCACCATCGTTTTGCAGTGCAATTGGTCATTGTTCCACTATACCACCATTCCACTTTTGGAACATAGACCTTATTTTTAGAAATGAACTGCTGACAATATGTCATCAAGGATAAATTGCTAACTGCAGCATGATGCCTTAGAAGATGAACACAAGAAGGTGGATTTTTATAGAGAAGATACTTCTGTTCTTAGATTCAAGATCAGAGCAGTGTTAGCCACATGAAGACATTTCACGTTAATCTCACGTCTCTCATCTCACGTCTGATGCTGACTCTTTTTTTACCTCTCTGTTCGTTCACATCCTCCCATAGCTGCTCTCATCCTGTTCATCTGGAACTCATCATCATCACAGAGCTGATCAAAAACTCCAACACAAACACATTCTATTCGCAGAAATAAACAGAGATTAGAGTACCCAGTGGATATAGACATTGCAGATCAAACTCACAGATTCTGTGAAGTAACCTCTGGGTATACATTGTGATGGCCCAGCCGGTGAGCAGTGCCCCACATGGCTGAGTACAGCCAAACGAAGGCAATTAAGAGGCATGGTGTTGGGCGGTACTACCCCAGAGGATTCTCATAGGGAACTCCTCCCCACCCAGGTGTCTCTGGTTGTCCCTCCCAGGTGCACTCAATCAATCTGGCAATCAGGAGCCTTTTTAAACTCAACCAGAGGATACAGAAGCCAGACTGTCTTGAGCTACAGAGGAGTGAGAACCAGACGCCTTCCAAGACAGTCTCAGGGTAAGAGGCCCGCGGCCTGCCTTTTATATTACTGAAGACGGGTAATCGCTGTCTATCTCTCTCTTGCCTCAGGAAGAGCCCGACGGAGCCCCTGACGCCAACGGCCAGACCGTTTGTGTACCCACTGTTTGCCCTTGCAAGGCCAGGCTCCTACAACATGGTTAGTGGTGCTGGATGGGCACTAATCTTGTACTTGAGTCAAAATAGACACCCTAGATAAAATATGACTCTAATAAAAAAAAAAAGTTTACATCATATAATAAAAGCAATTTTATAGTTATAGCATTTAGTAATTAGATATTCTCGGATATGCTGGAATTCAAAATACTCCACTGTAGTATATACTGAAATTTGAACAATTACTATTCCAAATAGTGTAATTTAGTACATACTGAAGAAGCATACTTAAATTTAAACAATGACTGAATACATGCTCTTAGTTACTATCAGCAACAGATGTGTTGTACTAAACTACGGCATGCTAAATGTAGCGGGAGCCCAGTCCTTGCCACAGGGGAAGTCCAAGGTCATATAATGGATGGCCATGAAGGACAGTATGTATGCACTGATGAATGATTCTGTACAGCAAAGTGCACCCCTTCAGACAATATGAATTCCAGTGCTGCGAGCTTAAACAAGCAGACATGCATGGTCTATTATTCATGACTGTAACGGGCATCACAAACACTGAGGATTAAAAAAACACTGTGAATGCAAACTCTGGAAGACCTTCAAAGATTTTAACAGATCGCAGGCTCATAATAATGCGAGCGAGCACAATTCAACTCCCACACACTTACTGTATCTCTCTCACGGTCTTTCAGCGGCGCTCTCTTCTTTCACTTCCCTCTCTCTCTCTCTCTCTCTCTTGCTCCTACTATGCATTCATTTCCTCTATTTTGTCTCTTTAGTTTCTTCACGCTAGCCCACTCCTTCTCTCTCTGACGCACATTTCCTCCTTTCCTCATTGTCGACTGCTACACTCATGTGTATTTATTTATGTATGTATTTATTATTATTTTTATTTTATTTTTTTACCTGTGCTTACAGTTTTTCTCGATTGCTTAAACACGATTTTGAATGCTTTGTTTTGTTTTTCAATACACCTCACACAATTAGCACAACCACACACCCAATGAGCAAAACACAACAGATCCATTGCAAAATGAAACACTCTTGTAAAAACTATACACTAATTTAACAAAACCATATTTTGTTACCATATGAAACACACACGTTGCATATGAATTCTGTTTGTACCACTTACACACTGCTGTTATAAACCTAAAACACTTTTAGCAATTCTACTTCTCAATGATTAGAGTAGTGTAGGTGAAGTACACAGAGAAAGTGCAAATATACAATAAATTCACCAAACACTACACAAGACCAATGCTGCAGACTGATGAAAATATTATTTAATTCTCTCCATATACCCAAATCAGTCAACATGTCAACATAGAGAATCACAACAAAACATGTCCCACTTTTCATGCTACTACAGTAGAGTGCATAACACTGTAAGCTCAGCAAATATCAGATAAACATAAAATTATGTTTCCAGTACAGGTTACAATTCCATTAAAAAAAGATCAGAAAAAAACTGAAAATACAGTACAAATAAAGTTGTTTCATTTTACCCTGATGTCTTTTTAGGATGTGTGCCAGTGTTGACTGAGAGACCTGATGGACATTACTGTATTGAAAATGGCATGGCCACCGATAATGTTGGCTTGAATTTCTCTGAGCTTGATAGCATTACTTGCCAAAACCATGTTTATGATCTCTCTGTCTTGTTCTTGCGTGAATATGGGCCCCTGTCCTCCTTTCAAGTTTATTTGATAAATTTGGTCTTCTTCTTCTTTGAGCACGTTTTCCTCCTGCTTCAGGTCTTCCTCTTCCTCTACATCCACCTCGACCTCAGCCTCTGGCATGGCCTCCGCCTCTTCTTCTTCCTCCTTCTCCTCCTCTGTGGATTCCCCCTCTCACCCTCACTCTTCTTCTTCTGACTCCTTCCATTTTGGTTGAAGACAGATGAACTCATCTGCTGCATTTCTATAGTGCTTAAACCTGTTTGGTGTGTCTACAATTAAGCAATCAAGTGTTTGCGCACTTGATGGCTGTGTTTATTTGACAGGCTCATAAGTGTGGTAATTTGACAGTCAGTGTTTTGGAATTGCAAGGAAGTGACCTCTTGATATACTTCTGTGTCTCAAGCATTCAAGTGTGTTTAGTGTTTTGCAAATCACTTGTGTGTATTGTTTTGCAAAAAGTGTGATGTTGACATGTGCTTATAGTGGTGCAAATCTGAGCCGTTGTTTTGCTCCTTGAGTAAAGGTTTTGATAATTGTGTAATACTTTTGATTTTAGTGTTTATCCAATCGTAAAAAAAACTGTAATCCTCACGCTGCCATTCTTTCTCACAATACCTGAATATTTTATTTCTTGGCCTATTTTCTTTCAGTCTTGCGCTCACACCTATCTTTGTTTTTTTCTTTTTTTTTCTCACACTCTTGCTCCCCATCTGCACTCTCTCTCTCTCTTTCTTTCTTTCTTTCTTTCTTTCTCTCTCTCTCTCTCACACACTTCCTTACTCCTCCTGTGAGCACCCACTTTAACACTGCACTCCTAAAAGTGCTTCTGCATGTTCTCCTACACTGCAAGCCCTCAGCACTACGCCTGTCTAGAATCTCTCAGTGAGAACAGAACAATCTGCGGACGACTACGCCCACGCAGACCAATATTGCTCAAGCAAGCCCAGTCATAAGCACACAGTACGCAACTGCACCGTAAAGAACTGTGAGGACGCAGCTGTGGGACATCTTCTGTAGTGGTTTTCATATTGTCGTAGTCTCCTTTTCACCGTTGGGCTATTCCAAGTTGAGTCACCCATAGATGATTGCTTCATGTTTCGAAATGCTTAGTAGTATGAGTAGTACTCTCCTTTGAGGCCCAGCAGTGGTGAATGTTTCTCTTTGATCATCTATGTCATGTTGTTTAGGTGAAAAGCATTAAAGAAACAAGTAAAATGTGTGAGTGTGGGTGTGAGTGTGTGAGTGAGTAAATATATGTGTGTGTGTGTGTGTGTGTGTGTGTGTTTATGTGCCTGTCTACAGCCCATTTTTCTTTGCCCCTGCTCCACTAAGCATAAGTGCCCTTTCTTTGCCCCCGAGCTGTTTTTGCTGCTTGTGTCTACATGAAATAGAATCAGACTAAGGAGCTGCACTGTTAGGGGACCATTAGCTTATGTGTTATGCACATAACATTACCCCATGGTGACCCCACTGGGGTACATGCAAACATGTAGAGTGGTCCAGTTCCTCCTCACAGACCACACACACCACACATCTAGTGCAGTAGGCCTCACTGCCCAGTCTTTCAAACCAGACTCAGGTGACAGATAGAGATGAATCGATGTGTGAATGAAAATATGGCCAAGACTGAATTACAATAAAATGGACTTCAGGGTTTTTGGGTAATGCTTTCTCAGCAGAGTCTAATTACCACTCTCCTGTAATCAATAATCTGAACTGTTTCTCAGCACTGTGCTGATCTAAGCATTTGTTACAACGAGTCTCATATTTGCCACAGAAATCCTCTCCCTATAAAAAGTAACTTGTGCTCGTTATTTTCCAAGGTTGCCGTACCACTAGAGAAACAATCGATAAAAACCCTGAGGAAAGTGATGAAGCAAGTTTCAGGGGGATCTAAGAGACCATTATGCTGGACTAAAAAAAATGACAAATGAGAAGGCAATAAGAGAGATAATTAGGGGGAAAAGACACAAGACAAAATGCAGTTTAGAAAAGATTACACTCTATCTGATTTAAAAGTGGAGTAGTCTCTGGGCACGGGGCTACACATTGATTACCACAACGTACGTTCAGGGGCAGATCTTTGAAAACAAATAGCAGTGTTATTTGTTCAAATCAAATCAGTATACTGAATAAGTGAGTTTTATACATTATATATATATATATATACTGAGTTTTCATTCTTTTTTTTTTTCATTCATATTTTTGCTCACTGACTACATTGTATGAGCAATTGAAGATACCAGTTTAGAACTAAATCAGAACAGTGTCTCTTTTTATCTTTATATAAATAAATATCAGGTTTAGAACTAAATTGGAATAGTGTCTCTTTTTGTATCTTTCTATAAATAAATATCAGGTTTCGGAGACTACTATGCTCTGGCCCTGTTACAGCATCTACAAGTTGTAGGTTTCCAGAAATGACTTTCTGAATGAGCATTTTTTTCCTTCATCCTTTCCACATCAATGATTATTTTGATTGAGAAGACACACACACACACACACACACACACGCACACAAACACAAACACACGCACACACATCCTGAAAAATTCATATATAAAACCAGATGTGGTTTGTTCAATGTTGTGCAATCACCTGTAAAGAACAGTAAATCTGAATGCATTGGAACTAGGCTATATTAACATATTAATACTTTATCCTACCCACCTAAGATGCAGCACAAACACTGTGAAGACTCATATATCCTGGTTTTAAGTATATACAAATAGGCCCAGCATAAACATGTGTAACAGTGTCAAAGGCAGGTGATCAGCAGCTGTGGTGGCCAGGACAAGTAGTACACACTGATCGCGGTAACTTGAGACTAGGATTTTGTGGTTACTTTCTGTCATCAACAAAACAAGCCACCAAGTTCTGCCAACAGGCTTCTTATTCGTTCACACTGGTGTTCCGTCCTGTGGGCACGAAGGAAACTGACCCCAGCACGGTAGCTGGTAAAGCAGTGATACATCTGTTCAGTCTGAATTGTGTGGGAAGAGCTTCTGAGATGAGCAGAGGCTGGCTGGGTAGAGCTCAGCTGGGTACACTCTGTACTCATCTATTGTCTAACGCTGGACTGAATATAATGGCTGAATATAATGACCTACCCAATACAGAAGGGGGGGTAAGTACCATGACAGGAAGGAATAGATTGCTTCATCGGTTAATGCAGAGGCGTAGGAAATTTATGTCAAGAAATTACAGGAAAATAATTGGCTTAAATTTGTAATATTTATTTACCTGATGCTTGCTGTAAACAACGACTGGATATCAGAACATGATGTGTTTTTTATAGTATTTGATCACTGGAGGTGACTGGTTGCTTCAATCACTGGTACAAAATGGAAAGGAAATATGGAGAATTGTACAGGCTTCATAACGCTGACAGACATGACAGCTTTCCCTTCACTGCAGATGTCTTTCATCGTTCCAATCTGTGATGCATTCTGATTCCAACTTGTAGCTGTTATTTCCTGTTGACTGATTTCTTGTCTTACGTCTGATTCTTAAACGTGCTCGCTGTAGGGACCTCTGCAACCAACGGACGGAAATCCTCCTGTCTTTGACGTCATACAAACCAAGGTAACCCACACTCCGGAGCTCTGACGCAATTGCCCATTTTTGGACGGATGCGTCAGCCGGCAATTTAGCCCAAATGCAAGCTTCATATAACATTCTTTGAAACAGCCACATGATTCGTGAGATGAGAGGAGCGTACTATTAATCATATCATTAGGAGGTTTTACGATCCCATTTTTGTATCGGTTTTTATCACCGTCAGAACATTTCGAAAGTATTAAGTAAGCTTAAATGTGTTTTTAATTCGAA